>NW_027261686.1:0-6062 GCF_043381705.1 Parasteatoda tepidariorum | reverse complement strand
TCCAATTCTAATGATCAAATATATTGAAACTTTTAGTATAAGTAGTTACAATCTATATTACTAGTTACAACTATTATTTTTAAAACTAAATATTTGTGATTGTATTGGAATAGAGAAACCATGGTATTTTCTGTGCTAAAACACACTTACAGTCCAATTCTAATGATCAAATATATTGAAATTTTTAGTATAAGTAGTTACAATCTATATTACTAGTTACAACTATTACTTTCAAAACTAAATATTTGTGATTGTATTGGAATAGAGAAACCATGGTATTTTCTGTGCTAAAACACACTTTCAGTCCAATTCTAATGATCAAATATATTGAAACGACAAAATATTGTGTTGTTAAAAAACCAAAGTAAATGGATTTTTGAAAAAGGTGTCCCTTAATGTATTGTAGTATTTTATAAGAACTGTGTATGTTTTAGCAAAAAATTTATACTATAAATTTTGCTTATTTAGTTTCGAATTATTTTCTTTCTAATTTCCATGTATTTTGTAAATTCTTTCTCAACAAAACTTTTACGAAGCGAGTGTGCACACACTTACCAGAATAGTTACGAAATAAAAATTACTTTTCCTGCTAAATTTAGTCAGAATTGTCTTTTCTGAAAATGTTACCACAATTTTTTTTTACAGCTTCGTGTAATTTCTTTTTATTTTGTAGAACAAACCTTAGGTTTTTTCTTCAAAAAACCTGAAAGATCCTTCCTAATATGGAAAATTTTGGTTCATATCACCTACAATCCTGTCGCCGACACATCATATCACCAACATGATCATCATATATTTTATTTTATAACTGGCGTTGAAGAGCCGACCCAATTCTATGTAGCCTGGTAGTTTTGAGACTAACTCAGAAAACAAGGAGCATTACCTATTACAAGGAATATGAATCAAGCATTGGGACAAATTAGTCTTAGTGGAGGACCTTTTGATGGAACTAACTCACATTTGCGTTATATGGAGAGAAAAAACAACTAAAATTTCCCACGGTTAGCCCCACCGCAAGGGTTCACTTCGGCAAAGGTCGCACGGGTTACTTCGCCAACAACTCATTTCACCGATATGATCACTGCATCAACTTGATTACCTCGCCGATAGCTTATTTTACTGACCCGATCAATTCACTGACACAATCATCTTACTGACACAATTAATTCAATTTTGTTTTATATCTTCTAACAAACTATGCTTCTTATTGTTCAAGTTCTTTTGCACTAAAAAAATTGATTGAAAAACTATATTGATACTATTTGACACCATTTTGTTCTAAATTAAAACTAAAATGATACTATTTGACATTATTTTGCGGCAATCATAAATATGCTCTAGATCAACTTCCTTTTCTCAAAAGTTTAGTTATTGCTAAGATCTGAGAAAGCATTTTATTACGTATCAAAGTTGTCCTAAATTTGAAATACTAACTCTAATCTTTATTTAATTTTTGATTCCTTAGATTTTTATATTGCAAAATTAGTTCAAATTTATTTGATTGAACTTCCATTGAGAAAAAATATTTTTAAGTGTGATGCATGTGACACACAACATGCGATGGCCTTAAATAAAATTTGTTTTAGTTGTCCTCCCATTTTAGTATTTTGTTAATTTACTTTTTCGTTATTCATTTAAAATTTCGCCATTATAATTATATTTTCGTGAACTACTGAATAGGCAAAAATTGTTTACATTGTATGTAAGCCGCTACAAAAATGTTCATCTGATATTGGTTTCTATATTAGTTATACATAATAACAAATATCGTTTTTTACAACACAGTTATGGTTTTAGTAAATTTATATACCATATATATTAACTAAATGTATATGGTTTTAGTAAATAATTAATGTATTGATTTACCCATTATTTTTAAGTAAGACCGTGGCCCAAACTATTATGAACTGTTCACTATGACTTATTTTCAATATAGTTTTTTTATTGACAATCATACCGATTTAGCCTTACATTTCTGAATTTTTTAATGAATATGATGAAAAAAACGTCTATTAGAAGGAAATAAATCGCTAAATCCTGCACGGATTTCATAGAAATAGAAAGAGAGCATGGCAAAGGATATTTTTTCAAACGAAAAGAAAATTATTAAAAAATAATTTTAAGAAATTATTAGAAAATTTTAAAAAAAGCGGTAAAAATACGGAAAAGATCTAATTTCATCACCAGCTAACACTATTATATCAGAAAAGAAGTACTTTCTAAATAATTTTTTTTTTGCCGTATGCCTGTTTAGGCAATGGGGGTGTGATTGTTCCTGTTTTTCAGTGGCGCCATCTATGGCCAGGAATTCGAATTCTGCCACGCCATTCACACAACCACAATCCGTTCATAGGGCGGGTCACATTCACACACAAAGGAGAAAGGACATAGAGCACACAGAAGAGAGAAAGAAACATCCATGCCTTGCCCGGGATTCGATCCCAGAACCTTTCTGATGCAAGGACAGTTCCCTGCCCCCTACACAGGCCAGTCGGCAGTACTTTCTAATATTAAATTAATATAGCCAAACCAAAAATTTTCAATGCAGGAGCAATATGTATCAATATATATCAATACAGTGTGAGGTGTGTAATAGTGTAAGAAATGTAATAATGTAAGGGAATTATTTTATTCACATTTATGCAAAAGATTTTACACAAACAACAAAGAAAGACAACAAATACTGATGGAAAATTTTGTTACAAGAAACTTTAGTTAATACGAATAAAAATAATTGATTTACATTAATTGGTTACTTAATCGAATGAAATAGGTAAAATTCAATAAATTGTTTCAATAAAACATCAAAAATCAAAGAATTTTGAATAAATGATGAAAGTCAGCTAAATACAATCATTAAATACGAAAATTCTTAGGAAAATTTATAATAAAACAAAGAAATTTATATTAAATATCTTTGTTAAATAGTAATTTGAGCGTTTTTCATCTTAAGATTGTTTACTTATCTGCCAAAATATATACTTAGCATTTGAATGATTTGAATGAATCAAAACATGTACTTAGCAACTATTAAAAAAATTTCAATAAATCCCTGAATACAAGCTTCATACATAATTTTACTCATAATCTTTATTTTATGCATAAAAAGAAACCATTATGCATTACTAATGCAAAATGAAAACTCTAAAGTCAAAAACATCACAATATATGACTTTTGAATACAAAGAATTTAAGCTAGCTTTATAATTTTTTAAGTGCTGGTTTGCATTTTTGAATATTGATCAAAATGATATGTAATAAGTAAAAAATCATTTTGAACAATTATTCAGCTCAATTAATTGTTGATTAAAGTATATATTTCTTTTCCTCCAGTTAAATAAATGAATTTCTTTTGAATAATAGTTCACACACAAATAATATTAAAAGAAAATAAATAATACGAAAAGAAAAAAATATTTCTCTGCGACATAATAGAGTATTGGATAATAAACTGAAATTTTAAATTGATGTTTAAATCTAAAGTACACAAAAAGTTAACACAATTGAGGAATATAGTACAACAGTGAAAGAAAAGATACACAAATTTTTGCTGAGAATCAAATGAAAGTTAAAAAGACAATACATTTGCATAGTTTATCACGCAGCAAAGAAATGGTTTTACATGTGTGCCCAATTCGCTAGTTTCCAATCCAACAGCTTTTAAAGAGACGATGTCCCATTAGGCATGTTTAAGTAAAGTAAAACATGATTTTGACCCTTGTTTAGTTCAGGTAAGAGATTTTAAAAGAATTAAAGTGTTTGTATTATTATAGCGATTAACTACAGCCACGAGAAAAATCTCCAAATAAAAGAATGAGTTTTTAAAAGACATTGGATTGTAAATTAGCGTCCGGTTCTTCTACTAATCAAAGCAGTGGTCAAAAATCCTTTAAAACTTACAAAAATAGGATAATATTAAAGATAATTACATTTGCCTTGTTCTAGCTCCAACCTATGCAGTTTTGTTAGTGTATGTTGCTATGAACAATTAACTCACTCAAAATATTTTCACTTGAGAATCTTTTTGCACCCGTATAAACAAAGACTTTAAAAATATTTATACTGCAATAAGCCTATTATAGCAAACATAAAAATGTACGAATAGTTTTCTAGACGTAGCGTGTAGCATCCCGAACAAACAGGAACTGACTCAGGACACGTTATGTTGTCTGGATTCGGGTAGTTGGGCAATCCTTGGCATAATCCTTGAACTTGCTCTCCAGCTGCACGCCTGATATATTCATTAGTGAGATTCACAGCGCCGCTGCCGCATTCCATAACTGTGTCTGACACACATTCCAAGTAACGAGATAAAGGACTGAAAAGAGAATTAAAATAAGTAAATTAAAATAGTGACACTTACAATTTAGTAAACTAATTAGGAGTAAATATTGAAGGATAGAAAATGAAAAGAAAATGAAAATTTTTTATTTGGATTAGTTCAAGAAATAGAATTGGCATCAAATAAGGATAGACAGTAAGAGCTTGATATATTAAAAGTAATTGTATCAAATTCTTAGAAATAAACTTAAATTTGTTGTCTCGAGTTTGTTTTAAATTAGCTGCGTTAGACAATAGGTCTAATTTAAAAAGAAAGCGAAAGAAAAAAAGAAAAGAAAAAGTTACGGTGAAAATAACTCGAAGGATGCGAAAATGTTTGGGATTTGATACATATTTGATACTATTTAAAGTTTAGAATTCAATATTAGTTGAATACTGCCCAATACTGCCCACGCTGAGTCATTCCAAAAAATGGAAAATGTGATGAACCATGTGCAGTATTTCTTAAAATTCCTTTAATTTTATAATTTTGTTTATAAATTTTTTATCTTTTAGAAGTGTTAATCTTTGTTATTTGGGAATTTATTCAAACAATAAAAAGCTATAACTAACCTTAAACATTTTAATCACTTGTTGAGAGGGAACATGTTGGAAGCAATAAAAATATTTTTATAAAATTGTTTGTAGGGTTAGAATGTAGGGTTTGAATCGACCATCCCTCGCTGAGATTCGAATCCGGTTCACCTCATTGGGTAGTAAGCGCTCTGTCTTCTAAGCCACCACGGTTCTATCGTACTGCAGTTATACATTTTAGTGTTATTGAATAACAAAAATGGTGGAGTCTACCTTATTCCATGTAGTGTAACAAGAACATTAGTGTATTGAAACGCTATATCCAAGACATATGTTGAATGTAGTTTCCCTACACTACTTTGGAGTAAACTGTTTGCAACTATTTTTGGTATTGAAAAACTCTGAATTTTTCTTAAATAAATGAATCGTCATGGTAAATAGGGAGAGCACTGGTCATAAAATTGAATGCTTACCCCAAATTTACAGAATATTAAGAGTAATTCATCAAATAAAAACCAGCATTAGATTACTAATTTTAAGCACTGAAAAACTTAGTTATAAGGTCTTATTAATTTGCGATGAGTCTTACCAGCAAGTTGATATTTGCTTTTCAGTCAAGCTTTTTCTTGGTTCTTCAAAAACTTCAAGAACAGGTAAATTAGCAACGTGTGATTCTCGACCACAACACTTCATTCCCTCCTTATACTTTAGAACACATTCAGATTCTTCAAGTAAAGCTGATTAGAAAGAGTAAGAAATTAATTAATAAATTTGAATGAAATTCAATGAATTATAAAAATTACTATTAAAATAAAAATAAAATATTTTAAATTTCTTTATTAAAGTAGTGCACGATGCAGACAGGCAAAAGGAATTTATTCCCATTGTCAAATGATTTTTTTTAACAGTAGGGAAATTTATTTACAGGGGTAGTGAAATTACGACGGCTAACCATTTCTTTTCAAGTATTTTTAGGGTGTAGTAAAAATAACTAACTACCATTACATACATAAATCGATGAATTAGAACCATAGTACTTATATAAGTCATAAGTCATGCTTGTCTCAGAATTTTTATTCCTCTTGCTTACATATGTATATGTAAGGGTAGCAGTCATGGTGAGTGTTGTTAGGCCACGCAGATAGCAGTTGGAAGGCAAAAATTATTTTATTAGTTTCGCATAGTATATTCAAGACATTTTCTAGCAA
>NW_027261685.1:0-6069 GCF_043381705.1 Parasteatoda tepidariorum | reverse complement strand
TGCGCGATTAAGAGTCACGTGTCGTAATAGCATCATAGTTAAATAACGGGATCGTCAGAATCATGTGGAAAAGTATAGAAATAACTGGGGGGAAAAATTACTTATATTTATGCTGAACTCAGCATGAATAAAGCGTGTCAAATGCACGATTTAAAATTTGCATGTCATAATAGAATAATTGGAATTTTCTATGATACGTGGAATGCATAGCAATAACTGCCGAAAAAATTGTTAAAAAAGAAAGAATTTTAAAAAAAAAGATAAAAAAAATCACTTATATTTAAGATGAAATCGTCACAAATAAAGTGATTATTTAAATGGGCGAACTGAAACTCGCGTCATAATAAAAATTCGGGATTTTCGAAATCACGTGGAAAAGCGGAAATAACTGTTTTAAAAAAAATCATTTATATTTACGATAAAATCGGGTTAAAGAAAGCGCGTTAAACGTACATTTACTAAAGAATCTGTTAAAATTGATTGTGTCAAAACATGATGACTTAAAAGTGCGACTAAAAATTTCCATTTTTTAACAAATTTTTATTGTGTTTAGAAGCTCTCGCGGGCCGCACTTCAGTAGTCGAAGGGCCGCATTTGGCCCGCGGGCCGCAGGTTGTGCACCCCTAATCTAAATAGTAGTACATAAATCTATAATCATGTAAATTTTAATCAGAAAAAAAACAAAATTTCTGTTTGTATCTATATTTTCTAGTCATGGTTTCTAATTAACGGTGATAAACAATTAACACTATTACTCCAAGAGTGCAAAAGATCAGAATATTCAAATATTTTTCATAAAAATGTTTTTTTTAAATTTTAAACTTTAATTTTTTTTAAATCTTATCCTGCCTTTTTGCTGAGTCTTGGGAAATGTTTTATGGAGCACTAATACTTTTCTTCATGAAGCATTGTTTAAAAATTTCTGTTCTATGCTATCTATTCTTTTTTTTTTATTATTTACACTGCAAATTAATTTCTAAGTGGATGTTATTTTAAATTTCAGAAGGAATGGATGTTGATAATGAAATGGGATCACCAAAAGGTAAGCAATTTTTTATTTACTTTATGTAAAATCAGTTATTTGAATTCTCTTATCAATCATGCATTTTATTTTTTACATTTTACTATGCTTGTAGATCTTGAAATTATTTTCATATAAAGACATATTGTTCATAGTATTGAACGCTTATCTAATTTTCTTATGTAACACTGTAGTTAAAGTTATATGTTTTAAATTTGTAGAAATACAGATGATCTAGTCATAAAGGGGAGAATAATGTATATAGAAACTAAATGCTATATTTTTTTATGTTATAACACATTTTCTACAGTTAGAAAAACTTATATGAAACTAAGTACAGTGAAACCTCTCGGTAAGGGCCTTAAATATGGCACGGGGGACTCATGGGACGAGGGGAAAATGGCCTTTATTGGAGGTAGTCAGGAAAATGTGGCCCTCTAATGGGAGGAAAATTAACATTATGTCTATGGGGAAAATTTTCGTTCCTCAAAATATTGGCCCTTAATAGAGGTGGCCCTTAATAGAGGTGGCCCTTAAGTAGAGGTGGCCTTTAGGAGAAGTTTCACTGTATTNTAATGTTTAATTTGTTGTTACATATGACTTTATTGGAAATATTAATCCATATACAATGTTCAGCTTTAAGTGGACATAAGCAAATAATGTTTAATTTAATTGCTCATTAATTTGTAAAGATTGTAATGTTAGTGTCTTTTCACAAAATTTTGTAAAATTGCTAAATCTAACGTTTGTAGCATACTAAAAGGTATCTTCATGTTCCTTTTTCTGAATAACACATTTGTGTGTGGGTTTTAAAAAATTGTTAAATTTAATATTTCAATCTTTAAAGAAAGGATCTTGAGATACATATTATTTTACAGCAACTGCTGAAGCTCTTTTTGGCGAGGATCTTGATATTAGTTCTGATGAAGAAAACAAAGAAAAAGAAGCTCCCAATGGTGATATTGCTACTACGCTCCATGATATACAAGTGAGTAAAACCTCATTTATCGTTCACAAGAAATTTGCTGAAAATCAGGACGTTAAAAATCTAAAAATTTACACTTTGCTTCATAGAATTATCAGTCTACAAAATAATGGGTGAGTGAAAAGTTTACATGGATGAAATTTTTTTCTCCAATGTATAGTATTAATGAAAGCATATGAATGTACCTATTATAAATCTGAGGTTCGAATTTCGCTTTTTCACCAAAAACAAATTCAAATTAAAAGCGGTATAAAACCCCATTTTAAAGATACACTTAAAAAATAAATATTTTATGTTTTAATTTTTTTTTACTTTTTACTGAAGATTAAAAGTTTTAAAGTTTCTAAGTCTTCATAAATAATAAACTTTTCTGTGGAATGGAATAAAATAATTTTGCAATTTAAACAATGTTTTAAAAATTAAAACATAAAGAATGGGGGAAAGGGGTCACCAGTATTTTTAAAAAAATCAATGCAAATGATCTGTGATATTGAGCAGACAATAATTTCTCTATCTCTCTGTTCATTTAATTAACATGCATATTTATAGGTATTCCATCTATTAATAGACATCTATAAAGAGTTCCATTTGTAGAATCAAGGCTTTTAATTATATAAAACTAATCAAGTACTTACCTCAGGAAAAAGCAGTTGTGTAATATGATAATCACAATTATTTTATCGTTCTGGTGTTAATAAAGAAGTGATTTTTTTTTTCTTTTCAAAGTTTGGGTTAATTTTATAGTCCCAAGCTATTCTGTGTTACTCTTCTCATTTTTTTCCACTATGGAAAATTATGCATCCTAACTTTACTTTTGAGTCTCAGCTACGATTTTTGGCGCATTTCATGTGCTCTGGTGTGTAAGTGAAATTGTTCATCAGAGTAAATGCTGAACATGGTTATTAGCAAAGAAAAAAGAAAATTCCTACCCTGCCTGCTTGCCCTTTGAACCCAATAAATGCCCCCTCTTTGCCTCTCTGTGAAAATAAGCTGCCATCCCTGAAAAACACTTCTTTTTCTATTCATATTCCATTTTGTAAAACATTAATTCACTTTTTTAATAATAATTACACTCTAGTAAAATTATCTGTATTTATAGTTTTAATCCTCTTATTACTATTGCAAATATTTACTTTGTTAGGATCATTCTCAACTGGTTAAATTTTTATGAGTATCTTTCTGGGGGAGGTATTAATAAATTTTATAAGTGATTTTAAATTGTAAAACTATTTTTCAAACGAGTACCTTTTTTTCAAAAAAATGTACCTATAAATACTAATTTTCTCATAATTTTCAGTTTTTATAGAAAAAAAAAGCTTGCAAGTTATTTATCAATTAATCCTTTTTGGTAGTTTTCTTTTTTGAAGTAAAAGAATGTGCACAGAGATTGCCTTTTATTAATTTTATAAACTACAAATTTTCCTTTTATTTTGATTGTAAGAGAGAATTACTTTTTGAAATACACACATAAAATAGCATAAGAGGGTAATTTAAAAATTTTTGAGGATAAAATAAAAATTCAGTTATTACATAGTATTACACATTTTGATAAGTTTTTAGGGTGTAAAGTGAGTGCCCTGCTCTTTTTTATTCCTAGGGAGTACTTTGAAAATCATATATATCTACTCCATACAGTATTTTAACGATTTTTTGTTAAAATTTTGGGGGGAACATAACCAATATTTCGTGTTATCCGATTTAATGTTTACATACCTAACCATAATTGTAAGTGTAAAAAATATATGCCTGATTGAAATTTTCGCTGTAATTTGCCAGCTCTGCTGAAAATGGTTCTTATCATTAATAGTTTTAATTTCTAATCTGACATTAATGTAAATGGAATATGAAAGCAAAGTTTAAATATTTTCAGCACCAGTGTGTATGCATATGCAGCGGTGTATGAAAAAATGTAGAAATCATAACTTAAAGTTTAAAAATCTTAGAAGTTCCAGCAATTAAATTTTAATGAAATGAAATTTGTCTATTTTTTTAATATATGGTTATATTGTCTTATATCTTATGAGCTATAAGATGAGATGGTTAAAATAAACATGTATCTATTTTTTAAAGTATCTTATGTGTTAAATTTATTGCCTAATTTCACCAAAGTTTATATGAAGAAAATAGTGCTAAAATGTTATTTACAAAATTGTAGGAACTATAAATATTTGTGTTATTTTTTAATTTTTTTATGGACTATTATTATGAAATCTATTTTATTCATGAAGTGTTTAATACCTAATCTGGAACTAGGATCAAGAAGAACAAGAGGAACCTGTACCAGAAACAAAAATTGAATTGGAAATTCCCAGAATTGCAACAAATCTAGGCAAAGAGGTTCATTTTGTGAAATTGCCAAATTTTCTTAGTGTCGATACTAGGTAAATAGCTTTGAATAAATTCTTCCTCTGAATTTTTCATTTGGAAAATAATTGATTGTACATGATTTAAGAAATAATTTTTGGGAAAATTGAAGGATAAAATTGAATTTGAATTTTATTTTCAAACTATTAAGTGAAAAAATGTAAGAGTGTCTGAAAATAGAATAAAATTCTATTAAAACTGGATAGGGTACTTAGTTTCTTGTAACATATTATGGAATATTGTTTTTGAATAAATAATAATCCTTTGTAGATGTTAGGTAGATGTTAGGAAGCATTTGAATTTTTCTGTTGCTGTGTCTGAAATTATTTTGAAAAAGTAATTGAAATAAAACATCTAAAAAATTCCTTATTTTTGAGTAAATCTATAGTTCAGTTATACCTTGTAAAGCTTTAAATTTGAAAGCAAAAATTAAAGTTTTAAGTATTCCAAACATCAACAATGCAATAAACACTTTAAAATTCTGCAGACTCAGGCATTTGATCAAAAAAATCATTTGATTGATTTGAACTAAAATGAGTATCAATGTTAGACTTAATTTTAACAAGTAAATCAATCATCAATAACATATTAGTCTAAAGTAGTTAATATTGTCTAAAATATTCTAACAAAAAATTTAATTTTCAATACATATTTTCAATATTTTTCTACACATATAAGACGTTAAATTTCCATAGATATTTCAAACTCGAAAGAAAAATAACTGATTTGATTCATAATAAGGAAAATAATCACATTATTTTTATTTAAAAAAGGAAAAAACTGACTTTTTCTACATTTTGATCATTCAAGCTTGTATATCACTGTAACTGATAAAAATATAGTTAGGATAAAAATTTATATAATTTATATTGGCATTGCTATGTTAGCAATCTGCAAATGATGTGAGTTCTCCTCGCTCGGATTGCATATATCCGTGCAACTGGACACCAGAGTTGTTGTTGGTTCTTCATTCATTAATTTGTTAAACTCTTTCATTATGCTTGATGCTATGTTGATTACAAGCTAGTGGTTATGTTTATTTGGATGATTTTGATTCCTGATAAATAGATTTGTTTTAGTAAGCTCTACCAGAAATTATGTCTTCATTTACAATTTTAATACATTATCATAATTAACCTGTTTGTTACAAAAACATATTTTTCTTACAATAATAGTTACTACTCAATTTTCTTTCTTAAAATTAGAATATGTAATGTGATGTATTTAAAAAAATTTCATAATTTCTGGTTTAAGTAAAAAATATATGTATATTTAATGTTTTTCTAGACCATATGATCCTCAGTGGTATGAAGATGAAGTTGATGAGGATGAGGTATTAGATGAAGAAGGTCGAGCTCGATTAAAACTTAAGGTTTGTATTTCTTTTCTTTCCATGCAAAAAAAAAATAATCTTTTTTTATCTTTGTTGAACTGTTGACAAAGAATGTAAACAAAAATAATTTGTCTTCTTTTGATATTCTTTGTTGTTATTATTATTTTTTTTTAAATTGTTTGTTTTTCAAGTAAAGAAATTGATGAGAAAACAAATCAACAATTTTATGTAACATTGCTTAAAGTCTATTTCTGTGAATAAGAGGTGGATGAGCAAAAGAATTAGGATAAAACAGTGTATGAATCCATGGATTTTTTTTCTTTTTGTTTCATAACACTGTGGAACGAAATTTTTGTAGCATTTATG
>NW_027261684.1:0-6092 GCF_043381705.1 Parasteatoda tepidariorum | reverse complement strand
AGTACAAGTAAAAGTACCAAAATTAAAAATTAACGAAGTACAAGTAAAAGTACGTACTTTTTACTTGTACCGGCGGTACAAGTAACGAAAGTAAAAGTACTGCCATATATGGTCACAATAACAATTGAATAAAATGTAGAGGACATAATTCTTAAAACGCCAATGTTCTAAAAATAGAACGTTTGGTTTTGAATAAATATTTCGTTTTTAAAATAAATTTTTTTTATTTGATGTCTGTTAGAGGGTTATAATATTCCTTTAAAAGCTATTGCAGTCAAATTAAAAAATTGGATTTTTGGTAAATTATGTTGCAAGCAAGAGAAAAATTTACAAATTTCTGAATGTTATAAAAAATCAAATAATTATTTGTATAGAACGAAACTAAATGCAAAAAAACAAAAAATTTAAAAAACTTTATAATGTAATTTAAATGCAGGAGAATTAATATTTTTACTAAAGAAATAATCCCCAGAAACTAAAGTTCTACGTTATTACTTGATTAAAAAACTTCACACACCACCCAACCATCTAGTTCCATTTTTAAGGTTTTATCCCTTAACGTCCATGGTAGGAATGGCAAGTAATTTTGACCCAAGGCAGACGACGTGGACAGTAGACATGAACCCCTCTCTTCAAACTTCCACACCACAACCACCGAGAGGACTTTTAGCCATAATAAACATAATGTGCACCTTACTGCGTAAACATGCCGGTTGGCAGGATCAAACTCACTACTTCCAGCTCATCAACCAGTGGTGTGAGTCCTGGGGTGTTATTGGGTGTGAGTGACACCATAACCAACTGCCCTCTTTATAAAAGTTCATTTCCTTCAAAAAATAATTTTTTTATTTTTAAAATCAAGTTATATCAGTGTGAATTTAACTACTCATTTAATTTAAAGTCTAAGTACATGTTAAATTTTCGGAATCAAATTTTGTGATTTCTACAATTATTATTAACTAGCCGCCTAAGGCGGCCAGCTGTCCGCCACGCTGAAGGTTTTCACAAATAAAGTTTTTTAAAACNAGTGTGAATTTAACTACTCATTTAATTTAAAGTCTAAGTGCATGTTAAATTTTCGGAATCAAATTTTGTGATTTCTACAATTATTATTAATTAAAATAAAAAGGTGTTGGATAGAAAATGCAAATGTTTTGATTCTTCAAATCAAATTTTTCATCCATATTCTTAGAAAATCAGATGTTCAGAACGCAGCTAAAATCAGGGAACAAAAGCTAAAAATCATGACAAATAGGAACAAAATATTTTTCACCCAGAAAGTTAGGAATATCAGAACAATTACGAAATCTGATCATAGATTGGAACTGAACAGTTTTTAAAATCACATTTAAGAAATGAATCAAGAATTGTGAAACTACAAAACTCCACTCTGCAAGATTTGTCACTGCACTTGCTAAAAATAATAAATAAATGCATTCCAGATAATGTAAAACTGTTAACTAAGTATCTTTCTTATAAAATGACTGTATTCACAAAAAGGTTGAAACAAGTTTAGTTCTATACCGTACAGTCAGTAATATGTACTTTCAGTTCCTATGCGCCTGAACCATTTATATAGTAGATGGTCTTTAAACTAGAACTATCAAATTCTGCGTTCTCTACCAGAACTATTAATAAAAAATAAAAATTTGGATCAAAAATCAAAATCTTGTGAATGTTTTTAAAACCTATTCTTTAAAAAACCGTATTTGTATTTCTAGAAAAAGAACATGCACAGAAACTAGGAATAATCAGGGCAAAAAGCTAAAAATCAAGATGAATAAACAAAAAAAAAACCTTTTTTTCCATCAGGAACATCAGAACAACTAGAACTATTAATAAAAAATATTAAAAAAATTTGGATCAAAAATCAAAATCTTGTGAATGTTTATAAAACCTATTTTTTAAAAAACCGTATTTGTATTTCTAGAAAATGAACATACACAGAAACTAGGAATAATCAGGGCAAAAAGTTAAAAATCAAGATGAATAAGAAAAAAAAATCTTTTTTTTCCATCAGGAACATCAGAACAACTATAAAGTCTGCATAGAGCAAAAAAAAAATTTTTTTTTCAAAACTCAGTTTTCTTTATTAATTTTTCAAAATTCTTTTTTAGTATTACTAGCATTGCTAAGAAAAAGGAAATAGTCCTCAAGTTTTTTTTATTTAATGAGAAGCACTTGCATTGTACTTTCAATTGCACAACAGTATAGGTGTTAAGTTATAATGTAGCAATATTAATACTCTAATAAAACTTCACAGATAAAAGCAAATTTTATTGACTTTTATTTATACATAACACCTTCTTTAAAAAAATATATTTTTATTAATTACAATACAATAGGAGAGAAAAGCCTGGTTTCCCTTCTCTTATCTGCTAAACGCTGGGATCTCCTCAAACCATCCACTTTACTGCTTTGGCCAGGCATTATATCTTCAGAGTCTGTCTTATTAAAAGTCCATTTCACAACTGTTCCATCCCACTGCAAAAGACCATTTTATTTTATTCTTTCACTGAAATAAATTTTCTTGGTTCCTCAATATTAACAAATTTTAATAGTTAACATTAAACAAATTTTAGGATTGCAAAAACCCAAGGTTTTTCACTCTAATCTGGAAAAAAATTCCCCGTAAATATTATACACAATATATTGAGAGGAAACACATAATCAGTGAGCTATATTGGGCTAACTAGAGTAATTTTAATTGCTGGAAAAACTTAGAGAAAATGGTACACAGTTGAACATAATTAAAACAAATAATATAAATGAAATAGTTTAGTATAGCTGAAATATCCCATAGATTGCGTTTTGAGTAGTTATCATTTTTTTTAAAGACGAAAATGAGAAACAAAATTCATTGTATTTTTCCAGTTTGTAATGAAAATCTTAAAATTGCCCGCATTTTCCCGGTTATTTTAGGTGATTTTTAAATTCCCCGTATTTTCCAGTTTTTTCCCTATTCTCCCTGTGGAGAGGCAACCCTGCAACTATATTTTTTAAGAAAAAAGAAAAAAACTTAATTTTTTAATGCATTATTTTAACTTTAGTAGATTGATAAATGAATTAACAATTCCAGAAAAGATGGGCAACTCTGAGATTTTATTTCACATTTTTAATCTTAAAAAAACATAAACAAATGTATCTATAATAATACTTCAATTACTTTTGTATATTGAAAATTAATTTTTTTTTAAAAATACATTTGTTAACTTTCCCCGTATTTTCCAGTTTTTTCCCTATTTTCCCTGTGGAGTGGCAAACCAGCAACCATATTTTCTAACAAAAAAGAACAAAAAGAAAGAAACTAATTTTTTAATGCATTATTTTAAAAAGATTGATAAATGAATTAACAATTCCAGAAAAAATGGGCAACTCTGAGATTTTATTTCACATTTTTAATCTTATAAAAACATAAACAAATGTGTCTATAATAATACTTCAATTACTTTTGTATTTTGAAAATTATTTTTTTTAAAAAATACATATGTTAACTTTGAAAATAAAATCTACAAAGCTATCAAGCTAGTTTAAAGTAATCAGACATTTAATTACATAAACAAACTATATTTGCAAACATTCAATCACAAGTAATATTAATCTTGGAATAAATTTCTGATGAACATAGAAAAGAAACCACTGAATCATTCTTCAGCTTTTCAATAACAAAGTCCAATGAAAGAGTTACAGCACAACCTACTATAATTTGTCTAAAATAAGAACTCCCCTAACCATTCGCCTGGACCTGTGGTGGTGACTATGGTAACGAGGTATAATTATTTCAAGTAGGAGTGTGGGATCATTGTTTAAGAGAGGTTTTGGCCCAGGTCGGTGAGAGAAAGGGGATCTTTTTTTTCCCGGTCAACTGTGTTAGCCCTAGAGTAAAGAGAAGCTACACTCCCTGAAATGCGCTGTTCTTGTTTCCAGAGCAGCAGACAGCCTCAGACTTTGCGGCAGGGGGAGTTCTTACCATAGACAAACTATACATATGATGTGAGAAACAGAGAATACTCACTGAACTACTCATTATTTCATTTCTGTAAGGATGCCATGCCACATCTCGTACACAACCTTTGTGACCCCTAAGTATTGCCTTGATTTTACCCGTCAAAATATCATAAACTGTAAATCAAAAATTTATGATGCAGTATACAAAGCACATAAAACAAAACATAAAAAACTTCTAATAACTAAGACACTGTGCATGCACGTCAAATTGTTCCATTCATCAGAAATAATATTTTGTAACCAAATGTACCAAACTGTAACCGTAACCAAACTTATCCATAAATTGAGCTGAATGACACCAATGAAAATAAAAAAAATGCTTTAACGAAAAGTCCTCACTAGATTTCGTAATAACAAAAACTCTCAGAATATTAAAGCCTTAACAGCAAATGACACAACCATCAACCTCATAACAGTACAAAAATTTTAAATCTTTTGTTAAAGTAATTGGCCTTATTCTTTACCAATTTTTTTGTTACTTTGTGCAGTTGATCAATACTCTTTATGAGTATTCCTTACATTAAAATTCAATTTTGCAATAAAAAATATTTTCTCGCAAAGTTGTCAGTACAATTTGGGTAAATGAAAGCAACCTAATTTTTGATAAAATAAGATACTTCATATTTACATAATACACTTTGCTATATTTATATTCTACAACTAAAAAAAATTTTGATTCATTTTTTTTGTTAAGAATATTAGATTTCTATCAAAACCTGCTAACTTCAAAGTAAAATTTGTCATGTCTCACAATACTATCATGAACCAAAGAAATTAAAATAAGCTTAAGAGTTATAGCTACTTTATTAAACCATTTTATTTTAACAATTTTATTAATTTGCCCATCTGCTACTTCTAACAAAGGAAGAAAATAGTCATTGAACACAGACATCCAAGACATAGCAAAGTTTTTCCACTTTATAGTTAGTGTCAATAAAAGCATTTTTAGTACAATACATGTTATACAGTTGAACATCACTAGGGCGAAAAAGCTTAAAATGACATATTGCTTTACATGAAACAAATGTATGGTCACCATGAGTCAGCAATCAATATTTGCTGCATTTTACAAGTCTAACATGAAATTTTTAAGCTGATTATCGCTTAACATGAAAGGAAACTGGACACAACACTGGCAATGAGCATGTGAATAAAACTTCAATCATTCCTTTTGAGGAATGCTATTTCAATTTTCTTCCTTTGTTAGAAGCAGCAGATGGGCAAATAAATAAAATAGGTAATATAAAATAGTTTAATAAAGTAGTTAAAACTTTTAAGCTTATTTTAATTTGTTTGGTTCATAATAGCATTGTTTGTATACATTAATGTAGTACATAACATGTATTAATAATACACGAATGAATTTTTTTCACGATATATCATATCAGACGAAATTCGGTAAACAATTATGATAGTTCCACCGATTTCGCGTTAACGAGGTTCAACAAGCATTAATTTTCTTGTACAGAATTGAAAAAGTATCTTAAATTTAAAAAACTCACCCACAAATCTTCCTTGTGTAGATGTAGCACTGTCCAGTGGTGGACTCAGGTGAATCAGGGTTTGGAGAACACTGTGACCCCTGTAAGTCATGAGCACTTCATGCCTGTGCTTGTTCACTGTTAGAATACATACATCAAATAAATACTTAAAGCATTGATTAACAAACAATTTTATGATGATCAGAAATCCCGTGGCAGAATCGCGGCGACATTGTCGCAGAAGAGTTCTTGCAAAAAAACATTTTCTTTTAAAAAGTAAAAAAAAAAAANAAATAACATTTTCTTTTAAAAAAAAAAAAAAAAAAAAAAAACATTTTCTTTTCCACAGTTATGTGTTAGATGCATTTAGATAATCACTTTTTTCAGTGTTCATTTTAAGCCAGATAATATTGCAAATCGATGTAATGTTTCAATTGTATTTTCAGCAGTTATTGATTTTCACGTGGATTTTAAATATCCGGATATATTTCAAACAATATGGAAAATTCTAATCGTGTATTTGAGTATTTACCTTCTGAGGCAATAATTCTTTCGAATTTTTGACAGTTATTGCTATTGACTTCTTCATAGTTTTTAAATTCA
>NW_027261683.1:0-6096 GCF_043381705.1 Parasteatoda tepidariorum | reverse complement strand
TCAATAACGTCACAGTTACAATCACAGTTTAAACACATATGTGACAAATAAAGAATCTGTATGTTGAAGAATAAAATAATTCAAAAGTACAATTCGTTTGATTATTTATATGGATATATTTATGTTGAGTTATTCCATTATAAATGATTTTTTTTAAATAATAATAATATTAAAGAACTTGGCATTGATACATTGAGGGTAAGAAAAATATTTATGTATTATACGCTTTGTAATATTTTTTAAGGTATAAAACAGGCAACAGTTCAACAGTTGATATGAATAAGCTCCGGGTAAAATCGGCATATTTTTTTTTATGCAATTCCAATTTTTTTTTTATGCTTTTATACGGATCACAACTTAACAGGAAGCTTTGTAAATTGTAAGTAACAAAAACAAAATATGATGTACTTGGCAATCGAGTTTAAAAAGTAATGAGATTTCATTTTCTCATCCTAACTCACTTAAAAATAGCAAACAGAAATGCAACTTTTCTCAGAAAATACTAAATTAACTCTCACAAACATAATTTTTTAAAATTTTATATACAGTATTGCTTGGTTACATTTATTGTTGTTAACAGAAAGAAAGAGAGAGTTAAATTTTTAGTGACATATAATATTCCAAAAGAAATTTAAATATCAAATTCTAAAGACAAATTTTCAAAATATTTTTGTTAAAATTCTAGAAGAGTAAATAATTTAAATAAAACAGCAAAAAAGTTTTATGAAATTAACAGTATTTTCAATGAAAACTACAACAAAAAGGTAATTTTTAAATGGGTTAGGATAGAATACTTTGTTTCTCTTAATGTAGCTGAAATTCATGAAATTATATGCAAAAAAATCAAGAAATCAAAACGGCCCTTTTACCATATAAGATTTAAACCACGTGTATAGAAAAGTCAATATTTGATATAAATAAAAAAAATACAAAACATGATGCGCTATCTTAAATTATGTATATAGGAATCCTGGTGAATCCTTAAATCTCATTTGCATTGGTAGTTAAAAGCGTGAAAGCGATTTTTTTCCCTCAGGAATTCAAAAAAGATAAACTTCCGTTAAAGAGGCGGATTTTTAAAATTATTTTTAGTAAAAGTAAAAAATTTTCTGCAATAAGTGTTCGCACATTCCTGTAAATTATATTATCAATCTGTAAGCAAGGTAATTTTAACTAACCCCAAACCAGTCTTTTTCAAGAACTCCATAACAGATGGTCTCAATTTTGCCCCTCTTTCGCTGTGCAATCCTTGACCAGTTATAACAGAAATAGATTGAGGAATTGCTTGCTGTGGACTTTGCATTGCTTGTTTCCAATTACGAATGAATTTATCAAGAAGAGGTATTGCTTCCTGTACGTACAATCCATGCAAATCAAGAACACGTGCAGATAAAGAATCATTCCTACAACAAATGAAAAGAAACATTTGAATCAATACTTAATAAAAGCTTCTTTAATAAGCATTATTAATATAAATACTAATAATGTTAATATATTAATTGAAATAAAACTAAGCAAGCTTCTCCCAAACACATCCTGAACGGTTTGGGACTTTCCAGAGAGGACATATACTCATCACCCTCTCTAGTCCTCGATTTCCTTAGGGTCAACGGTCTGATGGACCTTGTCTGACTTCGTCAGACATTTGGAGGATAAATCAGAACACAACAACAACAATAAATAATAAAATACTAATACTAATACAACAATAATACAAAAAATACTTTTGTACTAAATAAAATATGACAAAATTTACAATTAATTTTATGTTAGGAAACAACAAGATTAAAAATTCTTACCTCTGCTCAGAAATTAATTTGGAAGCCATTTTATTTATCTCTTTGAATTTTTGTTGATGTTCACTACCCTAAAATATTTAAAAAAATTAATAATAATACAAAATATCCTAGAACCTATAGTTTAATCATGATTATCAGAAAATAAATTTTATAATCAAACAAATTTCTTGCATTTAAAGTTAAAAAAAAGTTACAAATTTACAACATTAATAAAAGTTAAAGACATATAAAAGCAAAATTTTAAACTTTATAATTCAAAATAAAATTTTAAAAAATCCACAAAGAGTCTTTAATATAGAGCGGCTCGAAATGCATGTTTAAGAAAATGAACACAGATCAAAATGTGTGCTTACGTAAATGAACACAGCTAGTTAAGATAATGAAAAAATCATTTGATTCCGCTTTTCAAACTTTTTTTAAAGAATAAACTAACGATTAAAAAATAATGCTTATCATAAAATCTTATCATCCACTTCCATAAATCACTTGATGCATTTTATAAAATTTGTTTTTTTTTTTCTTTTTAAAGACTTTAAAAGTTCACAGTTGGTATAAGGTTATAAATTTATAATAGAGGGTAGTTAATTTATGTTGTAGCAGTGTCGAGTTTTAACTCGCTATATCATTATCTAAATATAATGGCATCGTCTGAAAAGTTACATCTCTAATGTAACCTATCCACCAAAAAAGAAACAAACAGGAATATTAAGCAAAACATTAAAAATCAAGGCAAATAAGGACAGAATATTTTGTATCAGGAAAATCAGGAGAACTACAAATCCTGCATAAAGTACATTAATGTATTATTTTATTAATCAAATGCGCTAAAGATGTTTGGGCACTTAAAATTTTCATTCGGACATTTATTTCGTAGATCGACACACTCGACAAGTCACATACGAAGTTTTAAATTTTCTCTTCGTCTTCATAAATAATAAGAATTAGTGAAATAGTTCCTACCCTTTGAGAATAAAAAGAAGCAACTTCCGACATTCCTCTGTGGAAAGCATCTTTTGCTTTCTGTATGAAGTACTGACGTTGATTGAAATGATCTGTGGCAAGTTGCCTCAGTTCTAGAGCTTCTGATGAAATTGTTGGTGCAGATGGAATTATTCCTTCTTTACTGGAATCAGAATTCGTATACTGTACCCATTTTTTCCAATCAGAATTAACCTGGAAGAAAAGCAAGCAAAAAATAAATAAAACTTATTTTAACTGATTTTTAATACATATTTGAAAAAAAGTGAAATTATTGATTGTAATTGCTAATGATTCATGTTATTAATATATCAGTTACATCATTTTTAACTTCGTTTACTATTTTAATGCATAAACTCATCATCAAGTTTCAACTAAAAATAAAAGTTTTGTGATAATTTTTGCTTCTAGTAATTTTGGTTTTAAGAAAACTATCACTGAGTATATTAAAATTTTTTTAAATTGATTTTGCGATATAATTGCCTTTTTGAATAAACTGCAATTATTTTTTGTCAGTGGAACGAAAATGATAACAAAAAAGGCTATTTTGATTTTTTTTCTTTCAAATAAAGCTTTCACAAATCCACCTTTGACTACACACTTAACACTTCAGAAAAATTTAAAAAATATATATTACTGGGCATAAAACAAAACACTTCATGCAGAGGATGCATCAAGTCTCAACTACTTCCCACCAATTATAAGTATAATACCTGGTTGTAAACACCCAAGGGAAGCAAACATTTGCATGAAAGTAAGTGAAAACTTTTCTAATTAAAGGTATTAAACAAAATATGGAGAGAAAAAGTGCTTGGCCATCAACAGGGTGAGATAGAGATTCATGACAAATCCCTATATTTCTATAAAGTGAGAAAGTGTTAGAAAATGAAAAATACAAAACACTATTTTCGATTTCTCTCATAATTTATCTGTGAAATGACTCAAATGTGTGGAAAAGTTTACAAAATTAGCTCATAAAAATTATAAGCATAAAAAAAAGAAAGAAATAGTAGGGTAAGTTAAGATTATGCCCATCATACTATTTGAGTTAAAAAGAAATAGTTTTATTTCGAATTCAAATTAAGAAGAATTGGTTGATACCTCCTACTTACCATCAGTATCAGGGTAGTAGGCCAGGTCAAGCCATGATCTTTTTTCATAACAGAGAAATCTGTACCACCATCTCGAGCCTCTCCAGTGACCACTTAAAAGAGTTCACGTTTTTCTGAGGGTATAAAAGCAAACCCACTTTGTCCCAAGTACCACCATCTCGCGCCTCACCAGCGGCCATGTAAAGAGTTAGTGTTTTTCTGAGGGTATAAAAGCCTACCCACTTTCCCCCAAGTACCACCATCTTGCGCCTCACCAGCGGCCATGTAAAGAGTTAATGTTTCTCTGAGGGTTTAAAAAGCCTACCCACTTTCCCCCACGTACCACCATCTTGCGCCTCACCAGCGGCCATGTAAAGAGTTAATGTTTCTCTGAGGGTATAAAAGCCTACCCACTTTCCCCCAAGTACCACCATCTTGCGCCTCACCAGCGGCCATGTAAAGAGTTAGTGTTTCTCTGAGGGTATAAAAGCCTACCCACTTTCCCCCACGTACCACCATCTTGGGCCTCACCAGCGGCCATGTAAAGAGTTAATGTTTCTCTGAGGGTATAAAAACCTACCCACTTCCCCCCAAGTACCACCATCTCGCGTCTCACCAGCGGCCATATAAAGAGTTTATGTTTCTCTGAGGGTATAAAAGCCTACCCACTTCCCCCCAAGTACCACCATCTTGCGCCTCACCAGCGGCCATATAAAGAGTTTATGTTTTTCTGAGGGTTTAAAGCGAACCCACTTCCCCCCAAGTACCACCATCTCGCGTCTCACCAGCAGCCATATAAAGAGTTAATGTTTTTCTGATGGCATAAAAGCATACCCACTTTGCCCCAAGTACCACCAACACCAGGTTTAATCTGAATATATATTGGACTGTTTGGGACCTATATGGGAAGAAATTCATTTATCTTCTCTTCTTGTACATGATTTCTTTCAAATGCCGATGAATTCTTAGATCTAGTCAGAGGGAGTCTGAGCAGGTGGAAGATAAGCAACAAAAACAAAAAATTCCAAAATAAGCTTTACTTTTTACGCTGCTAGAGTCGTTAACTCTTTAAGGATTTTGAGTCCGTAAAAACCCTGATTTTAGAAAATGCAAATTCACGCAACTTACGAAATCATTGAAGATATTTTCCTGTTTCTGGGCAGGTGCAACAGGTTTCTTGTAGTTTACCATTACACTTTCTTGTATCACCATCTTCTGTTCTCCCAGTTCTTCACCCAATGCCTTTATACTATTCGCTATAGAGTAGCTGAAATGACAACATGGCCATTAGTCTAGCAATTTAAATAGAGATGAAAAATCAATTAAGTTTTTTTTATTAGGCATAATATATACGGTGACGTAATAGATAGTTATCTTAGTAAAATTATTGTAAAATACAGAGCAAAACAATAAAAATGCAAAGCATTTAAAACTAATGACATAAGCACAATTAGGAAATTTTGCAACTGGCAAGTTGTATCATTTTTGACAGTAGTTACTTTTCAAAACATGAGGCCACTTTTTCAAAAATTGAATATTTTAAACGATTAAAAAAACTGCTGATATTAGCAATGTAAAGCAATCTTTTTTATGCATTTCTCAAAATTACAAGGTTCGTTTCTAATATAAAATAGAAAATGATGATAAGTAAAGAGATTTAATATATTTTATCAAAAAAATTGAAACCAAAACATAGTTAAAATTTAAAAGTATAAAATTTTATTGTATTGTATTTTATTTTTAAATTGTATTTTATCTATTATTGTATTTTTTTATCAAGTTTTATTTTGAAATTTTATTGATTTAACTTACAAACATATTTTGCACCACTAGTCAACTTACTTGTTAGACTCAAATATTTCATCCAAAGCAGTTGGATCAGCTCCAGGATACAAATTATACAACTCTTGTCTTTTTAATTTAGTTGAGAAGTCTATGTCTTTCTTTAACTAGAAATTAAATACAATAAATTAGATCTGTTGAATAATAGTTAATCACGTTAATCAATATCTTTGCTCAAAGATGATAACATTATCATAAAAAATTACTAAGAATTTATAAAAAAAAAATTTCCTGAGCTTTTTAAATATTTTTTTTTCAAACGAGAAAAAAAAAGATAAAGAAAAAGCATACATAAAAGCAACATTACTGAATATAACAAGAAAGCAACAAATAGATTTTTTGTCCAGTTAAGGATAAAGAGAAAAATACATTGAATTTAATAATTA
>NW_027261682.1:0-6117 GCF_043381705.1 Parasteatoda tepidariorum | reverse complement strand
CGTGATAAATTAATGTCCGATATTTACAAATTCCCGCTAGACGGCGTACTCGAGCGTCATTCAGAAATGATTTGATTAATTAAAAGAAAAATCTTTTAAGTATAAATTTTTTTTCTCAAATCTGGAATCAATTTCTTTTTTCTTATTCTTTTTTTTTTCCTTTTAAATTTGAATTTTCGCACAGATTTTATGAATGTTTTAAAATAATTTAAACACATCATTACAAAAATATATTACGTAATAGAATTTTTACCACGTGTTTTTCTCATTATGTACTTGGATTGCATGTAGTAAATAAAATTATTAATATATTAAAAGTTTTTTTTCTTCTTTTGCTTAGACGTTAATAAAATTATACCTATCCTCTCAATGGAACATGTTTTTTTTTCTCCCCAGTAATTCTTATGAACTTTGGAAAATCTTATTATGAAAATAGTCTTGAATTTCTTGATTTTTCTTCTCTTTTGAATTTTTTTGAAAAATAATAATAAAAGGTTTCGAAAAATTTTCAAATCTTTGTTCTTTCTGAAATAGTAAATGCTTAGAACAAATCGTTAATTAATTTCAATTATTCTGAAACATTAAAATCTAACAATTATTTTCTAGAAGTAAGTGTTTAACTTCTTAAATTTCGTTTAAAAGTTTGGTTTAGTATACGCAATTCGGCAGCACTTTTAAGTTCATTTTTTTAAATAAAAATTAAATGTTTATTTTCTGCACAACTTTTCATTATTGAATCTTACCGGAAAAGCTTGACCGTAACATTGTTCCTTACCTTTCTGAAGAAGCTGTGGACAATACTTATGTAAGTATTTACATTTGCTGCTGGAAATATCAGGTTGTATAGGACGTCTAAAATTATCCAAGGTCTAGTTATTTTGAATTGAGTAACCTCACTAAACCTAAGAGAGTAGAGAAAAATGTATTTATTTATACACAAATACTTATGCATCTTTAAAAGCGTAACGCGTATTGTATTTATGCTTACAATATTTATAATGCTGACGGCTTTTCATTTAAGGCTGTTTTTTGAAGGCTCTGTCGTTGCATGAAATGTTTTTTGCGAATAATATGTTTTTTTCATAATTGATGTGAGTTTGCAACCGTTAGTCATGACTAGTAGGTCAACTTAAGCGTATTTTTAGCTATTGCCCTTCATGGTTATTTTTAAAATGGCGCAAAACTTCAATGTGGTGAAAAGAAACAGTTTTGTGAAAATGAAAAGTTTGGTCTCATTTTTTAACATATAAAAACTTACTTCAATACTTCATTATCACCTTGATATTTCGATAATTTTTATTTAGGTGGAAAATGTAGCCAAATCGGTGATCGTAAAAATTTGCAAAAAAGAAGATTAAGGTATTGATTTTGATAATTTTTATCAAGGGGGGAAATGTCGCCAAATTGATGATTTTTTAAAAAGTGTAATAACTTTTAAAATAAAGTTATTTGTCAACTCAAAGGCTCAGATAATTCTTCACTGTAAGTTTTAACATGTAAAAACTTACTTCATTATCACCTTGATATTTCGATAATTTTTATTCAGGTGGAAAATGTCGCCAAATTGTTGATTTTTTAAAAAGTGTAATAACTTTTAAAATAAAGTTATTTGCCCATTCTGAAAGCTCAGATAATTCTTCACGGCAAGTTGAAAGATGTAGTTCAAAATTATAAACGTTGCTTCATGTGTAAGGCACTTAAACTGAGGAGTTTTTTTTATTTTCCTTGGCGAAAAGGCGTGTTAATTAAGTAAAAACAAACGCGATGGTAATAGGTTGTCACGTACTGGGACAAGAAACGTAAATTTTAAAAAAATTATTACTATGCGTAATTAACTATGTAAACTAAACATTTAAGTTTAAATTATTAAGGTTCTTCAAGGTAAGAAACTGTAACCTTCTCTATCCTAGTAATTACTAGGATAGAGAAGGTTACAGTTATTAAGTTTTGCAGGCTTAAGCCTGCAAAACTTAATAATTTTTTTTCTTCGTGCGTAATGTATATCATTTTACGATTTGATTTAACAATATCTCAAGCTAATCCTGTTATTTGTGTTATTAAAACTTTTCTGTTATTAAAGCTTTTCATGCTAATTTATGATTTTTAAACTCTAAATTTTGAATTTCCTAAAAATATCATTTAAAAGACTATGAAATTAAGAAAATGTAAATAAATAAAATTAAAAAACAACAACTGAATAAAGTCTAAACAGTTATTCCTTGGCCAAGTGATAAAAAGAAAGAAACAATCATTAACCAATATGTTGCATCAAGAATGACGTCGCGCGCCCAAAACTTTTAACGCATTTTCTTTTATGTTATTACTTTTATGTCGCAATCTATCACAGAAAGCTTTAATCGCCTAGCTTGAATGCAAGTTTTCTTGCTTTAAAAAACTAAAAAGCAAAACCGAACTTCATAGGGAAAAAAATATACAAACTTCTCGATTGCATTGAAGAAAGTTTTTGTCTCCTCATTTTCGCTATGCACATCGAGACCCAGAGCAGTTTCTAAAATTAAAAAATCAGAAAGATTAATTAATTAGTGGGAACATCACAAGAAAATTTTTGAAAAATCCTTTCCTTTATTTTTCACTTATCAGTCATAAAAATCTATCGATCAAAAAAATTTATCGATCATAAAAGATAAAAACCAAAAATCAGGTAAATAAAAAAGTTACATCGCTTTTTCTATTGATGCGCTTCAAAATAAGTTTAAGGTAATTTTAAATTGCGTTTTTTTAAAAAACACATTCGCAGAAACGATGAATCTTTTTATTTCATTCGCTTCAAAATTTCGCAGGATCCTAAAAATACTAATGCATTTTTTGTTACAAAAAATATTTTTTTATTGCGTTTATAATTTTTGAATAGTTAAATATTCAACCAGGAGTTTTAGGTTAATGGCATTTTTTCCCCAATATACCACCATTTAAATAAAGTATATACACCGAAGAGCCATTACATTATGACCACCCTCCATCTATAACAATGGGCTCACCCAGGAACTATGTTTTCATGGGGCACATTAGCACCCATAATCCTCATAGAAGAAACCCTGACGTCTGTAAGCTACTTGAACATAGTTGCAGACCAGGTTCACCCATTCATGGCAGCAGTTTTTCCTGCGGGGGATGGTGTTTACCAACAGGATAATGCACCATGTCATAAGGGTCGAATCTCATGGATTGGTTCGAGGAACATTTCAGTGACTTTCAAGTCATATGTCTTGGCCCCAAATTCACCTGACCTTAATCCAATAGAGCATTTGTGGTCCTACTTGGAAAACTATATTCGTGCTGCCACGCTACCCCCTCGCAATGTGAGGGAATTGCAGGACCAGTTGGTGAGCGCGCTTGGTACCAGATACCTCAGACTACCTATCAGCACCTTGTGGAATCAATGCCACTGCGGGTGCTAGCAGTTTTGAGGACTAAAGGTCGTCCTACATGCTATTAGCAGGGTGATCATAATGTAATGGCTCTTCGGTGTATACTACCATTTATATAAAGTAAGATTAACTCTAAATCTTTCTGGGAACGATAACTATTTCAACGCTATTTAAGTTTTGTACTTTTGAAGCAAAAGATTAAAATTGACGGAAGCGGCAGTTTTTAATTATCTCAGAAAGAAAGTCTTACATTTCGTTAAATAATAGGCAACGGGTGAAAACGAAACATCTTAATTGTTTTGTTTTCAATGTAAATAATTGCTTAGACGGTTGCGAAATGCAACCTATTTCATTACGTAACGATTTCTGCTTGTTTATGTTTGAAGAAATGAATATTAGTCTTTATAAAGTTTGTCTACAGTAAGAACTCCTCCCACCAAAGTCTGAGTCCGTCTGTTGCTATGGAAATAAGAATATCACAATTCAGGTAGGGTAGCTTCTCTTCACTCTAAGGCTAACAATAGACCGAAGAAAAAAATTCCCTTTCTCGCGCCGACCCGCTATGCTAAACAGTGACCCCACGCCCCTACTTGAAATAGTTGTATCTCGTTACCATAGTAACCGCCACGGTTCCAGACGAATGGCTAGGGGAGTTCTTACTTTAGACAAACTATACAGGCGCGGAAAGCGAATTCTTTTGATGTTGAACAAGATCGAAACAAATATTTATGTTTCGCATTGCGCATTGTTTATAGATGCTAAAATAAAAAAAAAATATGTTCAAAATAAATATTAAGTAAATAGTATTTTCTTGTTCGTACTTACTCAGAAAGATGTTCAGAGTACATAGCTTCATAACAGGATAGATGTTGAACCATGGTTCTTTGCTGAGCTCTAGAAATTGTGAGACTAGAATATCGGACTGTTTCTGTAGTAATGGTACGAAGTCTTGCAGAATTTGGAAATGAAATGATGGAGTCAGCAGCTTTCGTCGTATATGCCATTTTAGACCACCACTAAAAAATATTAGTTTCGAATGCTTTTATTTTCAAATCAAACTGACTTAGCTATCAAAACTACCTTCTATAACATATAAACTTTAATGGTAACTAAGCCGCATGCACAGCACAACTCTGTTTAAATATTCTAATAACTCAACCAGCCCTCCATTTCTAACATCTTAATTAATTTTAAACAATATATTACACAAATTATTTTTTCACCATCTAGTTTTTGCTCGCGTGGATGTACTTTATCAATTTTAACTATTTCTTAGTGATGTCTGCGACATAGTTAAAGTTCTCTACGTAATGAATTTTAGTAATAATTTAAAATCTCTCCGGCAGTCATTATATCGCAAAAACCACCATGAGGAGTTCGGGACATATCATAAATGTAGACAGTTGAAGAATTGAAATTATTTCCTGCTCTATCGTGAGATAAGTTAAAAAATAAGAAAAAATTATCCCAACGCTCCATTACGTGCTGCACTACTTCCTCGCGCACCCCTCGAGCCATGACTTGAATATCGTACAATATATGTCGCATGCTATTTTATTTCATTTTATAACCGTCGTTGAACAGCTGACCCAATTTTTCGGTTTTACGACTGCTATAACGTTCAACTACGTAGCCTTGTAATTTTGAACCCACTCCAGATGACAAGGTAACTCCTGAATCAAATATCGGGAAAAATTTGCCTTCGACGAGGACTTTTTGATGAAATTAGCCAACATTTGCTTCCAACCTTTTACATGGAGAGGAAAACCTCCCACGGTTAGCCTGACAGCAAGGAGACTCTAACCCATGATCCTTCAACTACTGAGGACATTTTACATCAGCACTGTGGTGGGTGAAAGCCGGATGCGGTATTCGTATTGACCAGCCATCCCTGGGAGTCGAACCCGGTTTACTTCAGAGGAAGGCGAACGCTCTATCCCTTGAGCCTGTAGTATGCTATTGTTAAAAAGAACGATCTCTGTCACCAATAATTGGTATAACAGTATGCGGCACCACCGTTTTTACTTAAAATTTCTACATCCACCTCAGATAACATTAGAACTAAATCTAAATAATTACTTCCTAGCTATGAAATTATTATTTCTATGAAAATGCAAAATTATTCTAAAATACTTAATGTGTAACTATAATTATTCAACACTACTTAAATTATTACTAAAGACTACCTAACCAAATGAATCTAAACAAATATTTCATAAATACTGGATTGTGATTGATGTATTATTTTGAAATTGGTAAAACAAAATAACAACTATATTTTCAATAAGTAGAAAAAAGGCTTTATCTGTTTTTTCAGTGAATTTTAACGTAGTAAAAAATGTTTAAATGTGAACAGTGTTGATGATATGTGAAAGAGATTTTCTGAAATGAATTTTGTGTCCATATTTTTATGAATTTCCTCGTAATTTTTATTTTCCAAATTTCTAGATAAAAATTGTGAAATGGCGTTCATACATAAAAATGTGTGAAAATTATTTTTCAAATTGAGGTTTTTCTAAACGGCAGGAACTCGATTCTATATTGTCTTCTAAATTAACTTGCATTAAAGTTTTCTTTTTATTCATTTATTTTTTATTTAGTCCTATAAGCGTGCTTTGTAATCCTCAGAATTTTTCGTTAAACATTCAACAAACTAACCTTTCTATTAAAAAAAAAAAAATTTTTTTTATGTGTTTTTCCCCTTTAATTTGCAAAAAAAAAAAAAAAA
>NW_027261681.1:0-6123 GCF_043381705.1 Parasteatoda tepidariorum | reverse complement strand
AAGTATTTGTATATTTCATATTTTTATTTTATAAAACCTAATCAGTTTGATAAAAAGCAGTGGGGCCCCATTTTTTAATTTGCCCCAGGGCCCTTAGTTACCTAGCTACGCCACTGGTTAAGGGAAGATACCACACCGATTTTTTGCCGACCCCGGCAAGTTCCTTTCGCGCTAAAACAGAGAGTCAATCAGGAAATCGAAAGACTCGAAAAGGGAAGGATTAATCGAAAAAATAAACATATCCGATTGGGCCACCCCATAGTTCCGATTGTCAAACACAACGGATCGATTAGGCTATGTGCTGATTACTCAGTAACGATAAACAAACATTTAAAGGTACAAAAACACCCTCTTCCTCGAACTGAAGATATTTTTGCCTCACCCAGTGATGGCAGGGTATTGTCCTATTTTCTAAAGTTGATTTTAGCCAAGCTAATTTGCAAATGAAGGTTGGAAAGGAAAGTCAAAAACTCCTAACCATTAATACAGAAAAAGGTTTTTATACTCCAAAAAGATTAATGTACGGAATTAATGCGACTCCAGCCATTTAGCAAAAATACATTGAAAGTGTATGCCATGGTCTAGAAGGAGTTGAAGTATTTTTTGATGACGCACGCATCGCAGTTCCCGATAACGAAACTCATTATTTTAGATTACGAAAATTTTTTGAAAGATGTCAAGAACATGGCCTGAAAATTAATAAAGATAAAAGTAAATTCTTTCAAAGTGAAATTGAGTTTTTAGGATATAGGATAAGCTCTAAAGGACTTTCAAAAACATCGGAGAAAATAGCTGCAATTAAAAATGCTAAGGCACCACGAAATGTTCAAGACGTTCAGTCATTTATGGGCCTCGTGAATTTTTATTCAAGGTTTTCTAAGGATTTAGCAACTTTGGCCTATCCTTTATACAACTTAACCAAGAAAACCGTTACTTAGAAATGGGATCGCACTTGTTAGGAAGCTTTCGAAAATGTGAAAAGCGAAATTTGCTCTGACAAAATACTAACTCATTATGACCCAAACCTCCCTATCTTGCTATCTTCTGATGCTTCACCTGTAGGGTTGGGAGCAGTACTTTTCCATAAATTCCCAGATGGTTCAGAACGAATCATAGCATTTGCCTCCAGAACTCTATCTCCAAAGGAACAACGTTACTCTCAAATTGACAAAGAAGCTTTGGCAATCGTTTGGAGTGTTAAAAAGTTTTACCTCTACTTAAAAGGAGATAGAATCACTTTGATTACTGACCATAAGCCCCCGGTTTCAATCTTTTCACGTAAAAAGGGTCTCACAGTCCCTTCTGCAACAAGACTTTTGCATTATGCTCTTGTTCTGCAAGCTTATAATTTTGATATCATTTATCGCAATACAAAGGACCACGGCAATGCTGTCTGCTTATCACGTCTACCATTGAAATCTGAAGAACTGGAATTAAAAGATGATATTGCAGTATACCAAATTTCCCAAATTGAAACCTTACCCGTTACTGCCAAAGATTTAGCAAAGGCCACTCAGTTCGATGAACACTTGGGGAAACTTATTAAAATATTACAATATGGAGGTCAATTAGAAGGGAAGGAAAAATATACCTTACAGGATGGGTGTATTATGTATGGGCAACGAGTATGTATTCCAGACTGCTACAAAGCAAAAATATTACACGAGTTGCATCATGGGAATCTTGGTGTAGTAAAAATGAAAGTAATTGCCAGAGATCTTACGTGTATTGGCAAGACGTCGACCAAGACATAGAAAATTCTGTGAAAAACTGTTTGGACTGTGCTAGGTTCAAAACGGAACCTGCAAAAGCAAAAGTTCATCATTGGGAATATCCCAGTGCACCATGGGAAAGAGTGCACATTGACTTCGCAGTACATATATTTGAACGGATGTTTCTACTTATTGTTGACGCGCATTCAAAATGGCTTGAAGCTTACCCGATGAAGACAGCCAACTCATTCAAGACAATTGAATGCCTCCGAGATTGCTTTTCACGTTTTGGACTACCTGTTGTTTTAGTTTCCGACAACGGTACACGGTTTACTTCTCAAGAGTTCCAAACATTTATACGAAGCAATGGCACTAAGCATAAGACATACATTAAAACAATCTCTCCGTGCCATGCAGAATTTTGCAGGGAATATCCAACAAAAGGTTAGCACCTTCCTCATGCAATATCGCAAGGCTCCTAATATGGCAACCATGATAAGTTCGGCTATGCTTTTCCTTCAGAGAGACATTAGGACTAAAACAGATCTTGTTCTCCCTGACTTGGTCGGAAGAGTCAATGAGAAGATCAGGAAAAAAACGTATGTTTTCCAAGCTCGCATTTTTCACGAAGGTGATAAGGTGGCTATTCGAGACTATCGTTCACCCAACGCAAGGTGGAAATTTGGAACAGTTATGAGCGCTCTTCACTACACAGTTAATGTGCAAGGTACATTGTATAGACGCCACGTAGACCAAATGCGATCAGATCTTGGATAAGACTGTTCACGTTCTACGAATTAGTTTCAGCAGTGAAACCCCACACACTGGCACTGCTGATAATTCTCCCGAATCCGCTGATCCTGGAGGAGATACCCAAAAACACTCTAGATCCGACAAATCAACAACGGAAACTCGCCAACCATCTCCAACTAAGAACCCGAGTTCAGCTGTTTTGCCGAGAAGTACTCCATCTTCAACTTCTCAACAAGCTCCATTTCAGCCGAGGCGATCACAAAGGATTAGACGGCCCCCTAAGAGACTTGACCTTTAAATCTCCATTTTTAAAGGGGGAGGAGATGTCGTGTATTTAGCCATTCGAGGCTATGTTTGCGAACTATCACGCCTACGCAATCGAATTGGGACTTTCCCTATAAAAGTTTCAGTTTAGATTCCTCACCAGTTAGTGTTGCGTTAAGACGCATCTTTTGTATTCTAAATTCTAAATGTTGTAAATAATTAATAAATAGTGCTTGTTAAACATAAGAGTGTTATTTCTTAATCCCCACGCTATGGGACAGCACTCCCGGACTACTTGAAATTACAAACTGATCATATATTAATAAAAAATCCAAAATATAAAGCACCATTGTCAGCTTAAAAACTGCGTAAAAAACCTAAAACTGTGTGACAAAAATGCAATTTAGGCCTTTGAGTCGAATATTTTCTGCCATTTCATGTGAAATAAGAAGTTTGATCGCAAAACACAAGATTTTTTGTTGAACGTATTCTAGGATGAAACAGTAAAATACGTATAAAAAAATTTCTATTTCCCTTAAAATTTGATAAATAATGCAGTTAAAACTACAAGCAAGTTATGCTTAAATATTTATTAGCATATGGACTTAAGCTCAGCTCAATGAACAGTAAGAAGATTTAAAAATAATTCAATTCAATACACTAAAAGTTTGGTAAAAGCTCTGTATCAAAGACTGAAAAAGTTTCAATATTTTTATGAGCGTTACAATCGTAGTTTTTCGTCATGTTATCACGTAAAAGGAATTTTTGTTAATAAAAGTTTTAACCACGTTATGACCAGCTAGAATGCAAAATTTTCAATAATTGCCTTGTTGACAATAAAAGTAAAAACTTTTTGTTTTTGAACCCTGAAATCAAAGTTTAGTGTATTATATGGCCAAATAGAATTTAAAATTAACTGCTTATTCCATATTTAATCATCTACTTAGAGTATTCAAAATTTAACTCATAGAATTTGCATTATAACAATGCAAGTTACAACTATTTCCTGAAAGTAGCAATTAAAATTTATGACTGCTTATCACCAAATGAAATGTATCACCAATCGAAATTTTCGAAAAATTTCAGACTTAAGCAAAATTACTATAAGACGCAAAACTAGAAATAATAAAAAATGTAAAATAGTAATTCTTGATTAGACTAAAAAGAAGAAAATAATTTTATTTTTGACACATCTACCACGAACATAACTGGTGCTCCATCATGGTATGGCCGTTGACAACCGTGTATACTTCTGTTTCTTCATCAAATTCACTCTAGTCTTAATTTATTAGATTGAACTTTATGCATTGTAAAAAATGCGATGTAAGAATTACGCAGTTTGGAAAGGAGATATATTTTTTTTGTTGAAATAAAAACTTACAAACTTCCTCAGCCTCTCCCGACATTTAATTTAGCTATTACTTTTAGCATTTTTTCAATGCAAGGTCTAAAATTTTTTTTTATAAAACTACTGAATGTTTCTAATAAAGTCAGTTTTTAGGCATTTTTTCCATTTATTTTCCTACACAGGTAAATGAAATAATAATTAGCTTTTTATTTAATATACGAGATTGATTTTTTAACTAATAGATTTTTCTTTTATTATCGTCAAGAAGCAAGGTGTGAACAGATGTTAGGAAGAGTTACAGTAGACAACACCTGTTTGGCAGAGAATTTTAACTGCTTCGTTTTCAATGCAAAACTTTGCTTCAGTATTTATAGTCAAGAAAGTGGTGGAACCGATCCTGTATATAATATGTTACTATTCGCTGTTCAGCGAGAACTGATAACGAAATTAATGAAGTCAAGAGATGCGTGGCATTTCCTTTGGCTGATTGACACCATAGGCGTATTAATCAGCACTAATTTGACAAATGGTAAGTAACAAAATAACCGCTGACTCTGCAGTTGTCGGTAATGTTAGCGAGAAGCAGAAACCTTCATGTTTACTTTCTCTATCGCCTTTCTCGGAACAAAGTATTGATCTGTTAATTTTGTATTAGGAAACAAATATCAGTCTCCTAATATCTATGGAAAGTGATTTATTTTGATGTTGAATCAGAATGAAGCAAATATTTACATTTTGGTTAAAAGACCAGCTAACAGTTAACTTTTCTGTATCACAAAATGAAGAAAAGTAACCAACGTTTATCTATTCTTAGCCTGTATGCATCCTCTCATCCCCTAAAACAGATTTCAAACTAGCTTAAAGCATTAAATTAACAATCTGTACTTTGTTCAGCAAAAATTGATAGCGTTAAGGTCTGGTTTCTTAGGACAAGCGCCTTATCTGGGCGTCAGCGGAAAGTTGACGTAGAGCTGACACCAAAAAAATACTTTTTTGTTGTCTTTTTTGTTTGTCCAAAAAAATACTGTTTTGTTTTGTTAACATCCAACAGTACATTGAAATCAGCCAAGACTTTAATTTTGACATTAAACATAGCTTCTTCATTGAACATAGCACTCTTCATTTAGCTCAGCTATAATATGTTTTTTCTAAGACAAAGTCATTATTTGTTCTCTAAAACACTGGTCGACAATAACAAAATCAATACAAATTCAAAATAAATATTTGTTTACTTTATTAACGCATGCGCAATGAGAGATAATGTCTGCGTTGAACCGACTGCTCACGCTGATCTAACAAAAAAGTATTTTTTGGCGTCAGCTCTACGTCAACTTTCCGCTGACGCCCAGATAAGGCGCTAGTTCTAAGAAACCAGGCCTTGAGCTAACAAACCAGTATTTTGTTGGCGTCAGCGAGACGTTGACGTCCCGCTGACGCCCAGATAAGGCGCTTGTCCTAAGAAACCAGACCTTAAGAAACCAGGCCTTTAGTAAACAAAGCAACCGGATATTCGGCATTACATTAGGCTGATTAATGTCAGAGTTATGACAAGAAGAGCTGATCCCATTAATCCCAACCCTTTATATTTACTTCCACTATCTTTTTCTCGCTGAACAAAGCATGGATGGTTGAGCGTGTAGAGCGAAGTGCAGGTGGTGTGTCATATAATCGTAATCGATTATAGTATACACCTTAGGAGGATGGCAACAGGCCGGGAGTGACGTCAGCGTTTGTTGTTGAACGGAACCACGAGGTTTAACATGTTTCATATAATTATTCTTGACTATTAATAAAGTTGTATATTTAATTTAAACTGTGTGTTTATTGAACATAACATGGTGTCAGAAGTATAAACCGAAAGATGGAAGGTTTTAAGCCGCCAGAAGAAATAAGTTTTTCAATTGGTAACGTTGCTGAAAGTTGGNTTTACGAACTATATGCTTGCTACTGAAAAAGATGAGAAACCGGATAGAACGAAAATTGCCATCCTCCTCAATCTTCTTGGAAATGAAGGTGTCGAAGTATTTAATACTTTTAAATTTGAGG
>NW_027261680.1:0-6132 GCF_043381705.1 Parasteatoda tepidariorum | reverse complement strand
AAGCAATCCGAAATGAACTGCGAAAGCAGAGCGAGCGTTAGCGAGCAGGGGGCACAGCCCACTAGTATAATATATATTATGCGCTTATTCAATTATTTATTCAGTATTTTTTCAATTATTATTATATTCAATCTATTATTATTCAATCTATTAAAAGTCTTAATTCTGATGACAAAAAATTTTTAAAATATTTTCTGGCATTTAAATCATTTAAATTTTTAATGATTTAATTAAAATATGAAAATATATTTAAGAATAAACACATTTAGATAAATACAGTGCCTCAAAAATGACAGACGATATGAAAAATCTATTAAAGATAAGCAGAAACATATGGTTTGCTAAATTCTGCTTAGGAAACGAGCTTTTTCCCATATATTTTCAAAAGTAGCTGTTAATTTAGTAAACAGGTAGCGCTACTAGCTGAAAACTATAAAACAATCTTCACTCATTTGAGTGGAAAAATTTGCACAGATGTCAATTAATATTTTCCTGAGACTGTATCAACGCTATTTTTTTTTTCCTTGAAAAGGGTGGTTATTTTTAAAATATTCTGTTATAGTAAGTTTCAGTAACCATCTTTGTTTGCATCAATGCAATCTGTTGGCATATTTTGTAATTTATTTAAACATTAGGTGAATAAACTTGTATATTTTCCTAATAAGAACGTAGAAAAATATGCATTTTTATTCCCCATGCATTCCTTGATTTTTTGGAGGCCTCAAAAAGTCCTGCCGCCTTCAATTTTTTTCTTAACTTAATTTTATTTTCAGCCTGAATAATGCAGATATGTTGGAAAATAAAAAATTAACAAACATCACTCAGTCGCCGACCTACCAAATGATACATGACGAAGAATGGAAAAGAGGGAAAGTGGAAGAACATGGTCCTTTAGAAGAACATGTCTACAATGTTGTTCCTCACGGCGGTAATTCTTATAGACACGAAATCCACCAATCAGAAAGCTTTAAATCTATCATGCATGACTTGAAGGGAATATCTGATATGTGATAGGGAACAGTTTCCTCTGTCTTACGGAAAAAAATATCAAAAATAAGAAGAAAAATCAGAAGTAAGACAAAAATTAAAACGTGCCAATTCAAATGGTAAATATGGTGTATAATTTTGTATAATTTGAAATGTATTTATATATTTATTGATTTTAAGTTCCAGTATATAAATAAAACGTATTTAATATACAACATACCATAACCATGTGGTTAAATATTATGGTGGTTTTTCCTCCCATGTAGATGGTTAAGTAATTTTTATTAAAGTCAAAATTATTAGTCAAACTATTAATTTTAATTACTACAAGCAATAGCCAGTGTTCGTTAAATAGTATGTGGTTTTCTATCCCGTTGTAGATGGTTCAGTAATTTTCATTGAAGTCAAAACCATTAGTAGAACCATTAATTTAAATTACTATAAGCAATAACCAGTTTTGGTTAAATATCTTGGTGTTTATTTCCTTCCCTGTAGGTGTTTAAGTAATTTTTTTAATAAAGTCAAAACCATTAGCATTTGATCTAAAATAAAACACATGATATATCCTATATGATTTCCTATTTTAAAATCTAAAATTTTCCATACTATTTTAAAGAAGAAAAAAAATTCCACTGGTACAGTAAAAAGAAAACTTAAAAGACAAATTACTTATAAATGATAATAAACAAGCATTTATTAAATAATCTTCGAGAAATAAATTTTGGGCAAAGATAAACCTAGCTCATTGCTCTATTTCTGTAACAGAATTGTTTCATAGTAATTTTAAGAACATAAATGGAAAAGGACTTTAAAAATATAAAGAATTAATCCTTAGGAAATAAAGAGTTTCCCTCAGGTACAACTGTCACTTTAATTACTAAAAACTCTAAATGTTACAGTTTTTATACATTAATGTTTAGCAACCATTTTATTCAGAGATTTCCATGCAAACCATAAGTATACAAACCATAGGTTTTGTCTTGTAAATTTATAGTGGTTGTGCCTGTTTCTTAAATCATTGAAAGAAACCTGAGAGCAATGGGTTAAAAAAAAAATGCAACAAAAATTTATAAAAACCAGTTTCTCTTTAAGTTTAAACTCCAGAATATAAAGAAATCAAACAAGCTTATGATTTGAAATGTCATTAAACTACAGTAACCTTCAGCATAGATAATAAAAAACATTTTTATCATTATTTTAAATCCAGATATTTTATCATCGTTTTCGTCCTAATGAAGTAAAATATTTATTTTATCACACTTTGCTGTATCCATGTCAATAGTAGATACATAAAAGAACCAAAATTCAACAAAAATTTTGTATTATAGCCCTAACATTAAAAACTATGTCCAAATGCCTTATGCTCAAAAATTACCTTTCAAAAACAAAACATATAAGCTTTTATTGTTTACTACAATCAATGTTATGATTGAAAGAAATAATGTTACGTGACATTTTTTTTACGCTTAACTTGAAAAGGAAGTAAAGTTCACACACTATAACAGGATATTTAACTTTGATAGAAAGCAAAACTTTCCGAAAGTAATAATGCTATGAAAAAATATTTTTACACAAAGAAATGAACTACACTATTGTAGTCAACAATGCCTGAATGTTGCATTCTAGTAATCTATAGTTTTTTTTATTAAATGACTGCACTAAAAAATGAAATTATCACTGCAACAGTTGATAAATGGTGATATACATTTAAGTTTTGAATTGTGTTTTATTTTTATAGTTGCGACTTATAATGGGTTGTTCTCTTATAAATATATCTATTATGTACAGCTATCTATTTGAATAAAATTTAAAAAAACTCAGTGTCTTTGTGAAATTCATTCCACCAATTTTCCTGAAATACGAACTGAAATACCAAAAGTTTTAAAATGGTATTAAGGTAGTTATTAAAAAAAATATATCAAATTATCATCAGGAAAAGAATGCTTATCAGGCTTATATTTTCAGAACTTATCAATGATATGTTAAATATTCCAACATAATCATACCTACAGTATAGTTCTGATAATATAGAATTTTTCTTATGACACTGTTAAATGCTTCAACTAAAGAGAAATCAATTTCATCAAACAGAAAGATTAGTCAGTCAATTGATTAATTAAAGAATATTATAAAACTATGTTACAGTAAAAATAATGGTGAAATGTGTTTTCTAACAACAAACAAACCAACTTGAAAAACTTTATTACAAGAAATGAATAAAAAAACGTTTGATTTTCAAAATGAAAATTTATTTGAATGCAAATAAACAACAATAACAAATAAATATAACATATTTCAAATTTATAATTTTTTAACAAAAATATAGCAACTGTTATAAAATGATTATATTCTTTGAAGACAAAAAAACATATTTCAGTTAGATGCATAACCTTTTTTTTTTTTATATGAATGAAATAAGATTTTTTTCAGTAACTCATTACCATGCTTTTTTTTACTAAGCTGATTTAAGTATTATCTATGAAGTATTTGTTTTAGACAAACTTGTTAAGTTTATATAGTTTCTTTGATCAATTACTTTAGCTCTAACGATCTTTATTTTCTTTTTGACTAATTAAAGGAACATCTTTTTAATATAATTATCCCTTAAATCATAAATATAGTAATTATTATAATTTTATATATATATATATATATATNTATATATATATATACACAGTACGACCTCGAAAATCCGGACTCATACGTCCAGTTCGTCAAAAAAAAATTTCAAAATAAAAAGTTTAAAAAAATCGCTCAAAATAAAAATTTTCATGCAAGAGTGTGAAACCACAACTCTTCTCCAACAATGAAGCAGTAGATGAAGAGGTAGGGGTGGGGAGTGAATGAAAGCTCATAGCTGATAAGGAAATTCCAGTCATTCTTATCAGCTCTGTATAGATAACACAGAATATAAAGGGGAATCCCCTCCTCCTGAAGGGGAATCCCACAACTCTTCTCCAACAATGAAGAGGTAGGGGTGGGGAGTGAATGATCCACTGCCCAGTATGCATTTAAAAGATTGTAGCAAATTTTGATTAAATGTTGTAAGGAATAATACTTGTATCTTAAGCTACCACTTCAATTTTGAAAATATTACGTATTTTTTTTAATATCGTTTCAGCCTTATCGATCTATTCCTCTCATTTTACCTGGTGCCAAGGTTACAAAAGATATTCCAGTTGGTTCCTACCTGAGGTTTGATCCCTTAAGCCGAAGTAGTACAAGCTCACCTTCTAGCTATGATTCTAGACTGGGAGATCCATACATGCTCAACAAGGTTAGCTTAAAATCTGTTCGCTATTATCTATATAATAAAAAGGAAGAATTTGTAGGTGTGTTTCTTATGACTTCCGAATCATGGGAACAATGAACAATTTTAGTCAAAATTGTTTAAAAAAATTTCACACAGTCCGATCGGCATAGTCTAATAGACGCTTGAAAAACGAATTTTTCTCCAAAATTTAAAAATATAAGTGTGATTTTCTAGCTCACAGCTCTATTTAATTTTAAAAGGATTTTTTTTCCTTCTATTTATTCATCGCTATGTCTGGTAAGCTCAATGATCAACATTGATGGTATGTGAGGACTATGTCACAAATTAGTATTTAAACCGCTTGTTAGTTTTATTTGAAGTTACGCTTTTAAAATGTGCTTCAATAAAATTAAGTAATTTAAAATTAAAGGTAATTTAAATAAAAAGTAATAAGTTGTGTACCGGAAAGAAAATTAATTGAGAAATGGTAGTAATTCGTTTAAGAGAAACCGTAAAAAGTCGCCGTACAATTATTGACACTGAAGCTTCATTAATTTTGGTAGTAGGTTCTACTGGTGCTGTTGTAATAGTTGCCAAATAAACTAAGATAAGTACCAAGATACTCAATATAAATACTGTGGTTGTGGGTTTTTTACGGCCCTTGAAAAGAAAGAAAATAGCTTGGCTGTGGTAAATTTTGACTATCATGAATTGGCCTTAAGCAACACCATCATGTCAAATAACACTTCTTCATTCAATCTTTATTTTAAAGAAATGAACTTCAAAAAACATGCTTAGTTTAATCTAATAACGTACAACCACCGTGAAGGGCAACAAATAGTAATAAAAAAAGGAATTATTTTAACTACAATAATCGTGTAGGTGTGTGTCTTTTAGTTTCGTGTATGATTTCGTAGCTTTTATCAATACCAATTGATTGCTTACTTTTCTTACCATACGAAGAACGGATATTCAGTTAGTACTTTTTTTTTTAAAAAAAAAACGACTGTGAACGCGAGCTTTATCTCTTCAAATTATTTCGTTTGTTAGTAATTTCACGTGAGCATGCGAGAGATAATTTAAACACGTTTTAAGGCAAGATGCCAAAATGCCCAGTCAGATTTATTTAGAATTCAGACAAATAAGGATTAACTTACTATTTATTTTCTACAAGCTAGAGAAAAAAAATTTGCACAGGTTTTAAACAATTCATTTAAGATAGTATAAAGTTAATTCCTCAATTTTGAGATATTTATCAGAAAAAAAATATTAGATTTACAGCTTTTAACCTAAATTTGTTTTTTTAGGTACAGCAAGCTATAATGGAAGCAGCTCAAACATCTTCTGGTGCATCTAGTCCAGGCAGAACACCAACTCCTGATTTTATTAATCAAAATGGAATTCCTGTTTACTTGAAGCAATACAATACACCCATCAACATGTATTCTAATCAAGCCATTGTTGAGGCTCTGGCAGCTCAATCCGTTAGCTCAAGAACACCCCCGTAAGTGAATTGGAAAGAATTTAACTATTAAAATTTCTTCCTTGTGGGATCTAGAACCTTAAAATAATAACTATAAATTAAAAAAACTATAAATTTTTTTGGCTAGGATTGATTGAAAAATGTACTCTGAAATTCAAAATTTAAATGAATTTTTTTATACATATATATTTTATAAGTTTCCCACAAAAATTTAAAGAACAAAGTGATGTTTAAATAAATTTGACAAAATCAATATCAGAATGCTTAAAACTTAACAGGAAGCTATAAAACTAATTTTTTTGTTAAGCTACATTATAAAAAAATTTATGGGATAAATCATTATTTCATAAATAAATAATCATACAAAATCTAATATATGGGTGGTGTTTTCGACACTAGGGAGCGCTGC
>NW_027261679.1:0-6140 GCF_043381705.1 Parasteatoda tepidariorum | reverse complement strand
AAGAAATTTATTCTAATAACTGTACTAAACATTGCTGCTAACTTAATTAAACCATTGAATTGATTAAGTGAAAAAATTATTAAATCATTTAAAAAAAAATTATATTTTTTGTAAATTATAATTACTTTTCTTATCAGGGAATAAATTATATTTAGGATTTGTAGTAAATAATCAAGTACATATAAGCAGAAAAATTCATAGTCCCTCAGAACAAAGTTTTTTTTCTCTTTTCTTTTTTTGGATCGAAATTTCCCCCAAAATGTTAACATTTTTCATTCATTTTCCTTTAGTACAAAAATTTTTTTAAAAAAAATATGTTTGGAAAGTAAGCTTATATAAGAATAAAAATTTTTTTGATTTTTCACAATTCTTGAATAAACGAGCATATGTTGAAATAGTAATAATTTATTAAATTAAATTACTCCTAAACTTAAGGAATTCAAACTAATAAATACACAACTTGACATTTTACGTTTTTTAACAAGGTAAAAAATTTTTAAACTGACACATTTTTTAACAATAAAAAAATTTTTTAGGAATTTTTTTAAACAGAAACTTTTCCTTTGGCTGCCTGAATTTTTCTCAAAACCTCGTTCCCATGATTAGACATATACTGCTAACCTGCATATAAGTAATAATAGCAAACATTACATATCAAAAAATATTTTTTTTATTAGTTGAGATCAGACAATTATTGGCAACCACTTAAGTTTTACTTAATCTAAAANACTAATAAATACACAACTTGACATTTTACGTTTTTTAACAAGGTAAAAAATTTTCAAACTGACACATTTTTTAACAATAAACACATTTTTTAACATCAGACAATTATTAGCAACCACTTAAGTTTTACTTAATCTAAAAAATCTGCCTGAATTGTGACATAAATTAATTAAAATCAATATTTAGATTAATAATAATTATAACAACTTACAGTTATTACTTATAATATATTAAAAGTACCATGCTTTTAGAAAAACCAATTAATAATTTAATGGTTTTGGTGATATTTTTTATAAAAGTGATATATTAATACAAATTATAATTATAGTTTCGCCCAGTGGCTGAGCGGTAGTGCTTTGCACTGTCGTGCCACAGGTCCCTGGTTCGATCCATGAGCCGGGCAAGGTTGACTCAGCCTTTCATCCCTTCAGTGGGTCGATAAAATGAGTACCAAGCATGCTTGGGAGCTAAACACTGGGGACTCCTCGTTGGGTTGACCACCCAACCGGAACATCTGTCCTTGCACCTCAGAGCCCAAAGGTCAAGAAAACTGAGATGGGCACAGTAGGCCTTGGCCCTCTATGGGTTGTCAGGTCACTGAGTTTAGTTTGTAGTATAATTATAGTTTATAATGCAAGTATTGTTCATGATTTAATGTCTAATAAAATGATCTCAATGTTAATAAAATGAAACTTGTCCCAAGTTTTTGACATTTTTTATCAGATTTTGAGAATTTTTGACAGGTTTTGACATGCCAAGACAAACACATTGAATGGCATCGAAATTCCAACCCTGTAATTAAGATATGCGTACTAAAAAAAAATATTTCCTTCTTACTATTGTTGAAAGTTCTTCATAAATACATTCATACAATGCACAATAATGTCTTAAAACTTTACATGATCATGATAAAATAACTAAGTTCTGACAAAAAACTCTTTTTATGATTATATTAAGCACCATAAAAACAATTTATACACAATTTTNTTGGGAGCTAAACACTGGGGACTCCTCGTTGGGCTGACCACCCAACCGGAACATCTGTCCTTGCACCTTAGAGGCCAAAGGTCAAGAAAACTGAGATAAGCACAGTAGGCCTTGGCCCTCTATGGGTTGTCGGGCCACTGAGTTTAGTTTGTAGTATAATTATAGTTTATAATGCAAGTATTGTTCATGATTTAATGTCTAATAAAATGATCTCAATGTTAATAAAATGAAACTTGTCCCAAGTTTTTGACATTTTTTATCAGATTTTGAGAATTTTAATTAAGATAATTAAGATATGCGTACTGTAATTAAGATATGCGTACTGAAAAAAAATATTTCCTTCTTACTATTGTTGAAAGTTCTTCATAAATACATTCATACAATGCACAATAATGTCTTAAAACTTTACATGATCATGATAAAATAACTAAGTTCTGACAAAGAACTCTTTTTATGATTATATTAGGCACCATAAAAACAATTTATACACAATTTTAAAGATATTCATTATTAAGTGTACTATTTTACTTAAGTACACTACTTTTACTTAAGTATTTACTTAAGTATTACTTTAAGTATTACTTTAAGTATTAAGTATTTACTTAAGTACACTATTTTTAAATTAATAAGTAATTTATTTAATTATGTAAATGAATAATTCAAAATTATAATTAATTTTTAACTATTATTTTAAAACATTATCGAGTGTACTTTTTAGATTTAAATGAAAGTTATTTATAAAAGCATATTCAACAAAACATTAACAAGATTATTATTAATCATACTGAATTTATAAAGATATGTAAAGAATTAAACAAACTAAGAAAACTCTAATAAATTCACATTACGTTAATGTAATTTAGGGAATGAAGCCAAAAAGAATGTTTATTAGTATAAAAGTGAGTTTATTTTTTCAGATTATTATTTCTATCAGATTATTTAGATCGACAAAAGATTGTTTTTTCAGATTATTATTTATATCAGGTTATTATTTCAGTTTTCTTTAGACTAGAAAATTATGAAAACATTTTTAATCCCTAGTATTTTCAAGCATCACTTTAAGGATCCTTTAAATTAAATAAAAGCTTTCTCTAGTCCTTAAGTTAAAAGACTGACCTTAATATCGAATGGGTCCTCTCTGGTGGCTTGCTTTCTTCCACATTCACATGTAGACACTATTTTCACTTGACTGCAACGAGACATCACGGGAAGAGACTTATCCTCAACATTATCATCCTCCTCATCTTGATCACTTCTATGAATCTGAATAGGAGTAAATCCATTATTACTATTATAAGATAGAATAAATGATTTCAGTTTTATAGTAGCAGGGTTGCCACTCAAATCTGTAAAAAAAATTCCCTGTACATATTATACACAGTATTATAAGGAGAAACACTGTGATCTTGTGTAAGCTATATTGGGATAACTGTACTAGTTTTAATTGAGTGCTGGAAAAAATTAGAGAAAGAAAGAACAGCTCAACATACTTAAAACAAATAATGCTGAAATAAATGAAATAGTTTAGTATAGCTGAAATATCCTAAAATATCCCATACATCGCACCTGGAGTGGTCACCAATTTTTACAAAAGATGAATATAAATACCTATGCTACTTTCTTATGTTTGAAAATCTAATTAGAATTTAAAAGATTTTAAATTTTTAGTGATCAGGAATCACCCCTTCTCTTGGATCATTTCTGGGGTAATTCCTGATCATTTCTGGGGTAATTACTGATCACCAGTTTTTATAGCAAAGGTACTGTTTAAAATAATTATACAATGGTAATTAACAAATAAGACATTAAGATCAAACAAATAAACCAAAAAGATATGTTTAAGCTGCTAATAAAACGTTTTATTTAAAAGCAGGAATAAAGATTAACTCTTCAGCTCTGGCAGCAGCTCTCACACTGAAATTTTCATTTTCAATCATTAAAAGAAATTCACTATTTTTGCTTTCTAGAAGCTTAGTATCCTTTTTAGGCTTATAATTTCTCACCATATTTATATTAGGTTAATTTATCAACTTAAAAATTATTCTAACAATGTACACACATAAAATTAAGATAGAAGAAAGGTAAGACAAGCTAGAAATGGTGCATATCAGAACACATTTGTCTTGTATACAGTTAAAAACAAATTTTGTGATTACAGTTAAAATATATTTTATAGTTGTTCCACTTAATAAATATGAACTGTTATTTAAGAAAAGACAATTAACTATTTATTAGCTATTTTTTATACTATTTATAAGAAGAAATGACAATGATCAGGAATTACCCCAGTGATCAATAATTACCCCATCTGTAGGGGGCAACATTTGATATAGTTTCCTATAATCAATTATAATGTTTACAATAAAAGTGAAACAATTAAACAAAAGCTTACACTATTTTTATATCAAAGAAAAAGAAAGTAACTCAAAATATTTATTATTAAGAGAAGTGTTGCAGAAATGTGCACATTTTGAAACCTGTCTTTGAAATGGAAAATACAGAAAGCAGTTTAAAAGATACTTATTTTGTTAGATTAAACAAAAAAACTAATATTAAGTAAATGTAGTTACACTTTAGTAAAGTGTACAAGCATTCTTGTCCATGTATCAAATTTAAAAATAATTCCGGTTTCTTAATTTTTTTAAATAAAACTTAGGTGATCATTATTTACCCCAGAAACAGAGTGATCGTTAATTACCCTGGGTCACCCTAATTGGCGAAAGAATGAAAGTAAATATCGCGCAAACAGGATTTAAAAAAAAACTTCCAAGTTTTACCAGGTCAAAAGTTTTTGATTCACAAAAGGGCGCAAACCAATGCTCTTGATTTATGCGGAATACCGCTATATTCATGCTAAAATTGCATGCCTCACCTCTAGTTTTTAAACCCGGAAGAATAATATTAAAAACCAGAATTCGGGAGTGCCCTTGGAATAAAATCACCCATGCATTTGTCGAGTGCATATTTCCATAACATTAACATACACAATACTAAAATGCAGTGATATTTTGAATAAAATGAAGTAACAACAAATGAAAAAGAAACTCACTGGATTCATGCAATGATTTCCAGTAAGGCTGAGAACTTCGCACATTTGATGTCCGTTTTTCCAGAGCCTTTCGCAGTCTTCCATCAGCTTCTGAGCGAATCTCGGCACAGCCGGACCCCTTGCGTGGATGTTAAATATGTGTAAAGCGCGAGCAAGCTAAAAGTAAATTACAAATAGAATCAGAGAAAAATTCCATTTATAGTTATGCAATTTCGGAATTATTAGAATCATTTTTAACCCTAGTTTCATGATAATCCTCAGTGTAGTGAGTGGGTAGGTTTTCTTGGTATGCAGCAGACGCTAAGGGCAAGACTTTATTGCACCTTCTGAAATGATAAAAAAGATAAGAAAAAAACATTTTAAAAAAAGGAATCGAATACAGGATGTCTAATGAAAGACTGAATGATTTCAAAATTAAAAAACTTTTAACAAAATTAAAAAGGCGACAGACGAATGAAACAAACTGTAAAAAAGCTGTAAAAACATATTCAGAATTTTTTTGAATCTAGTTGGAAAGACACAGCCTCACAAGCTATCATTGACCAGTTCCAGCATTTTTCTCTGTGTCTAGTTTTAATTTTTTCTATCTAAAATTTCAGAGCGTATTTGATAGGTCTAAATGCTTCATTCTGGAAATTATTGGTAATAGTAGATGGAATACTTGATAAAAAGTGATAATTGGTTTTTTAAAAAAATCATTGATAGCGGCTTCTCATTCTTTAAAGCAACTTTATCATTCTAAAAACGTTTAAATAAAACTTTTTTAATTTTAAATGAAAGAGAAAAGAATAAAAAAGACAGCAATAAGCACTCAGAGAAGAAGAATTTTAAGACTGTTTTTGTTAATAAAAATGTATTAAGAATGTCATTTGTAGAAATTGCAACATAGTTTAGATACAGAGGATGACTGACTGATATTAAAAATCTTTGAAATGAAAGGCGACAGACGAATGAAACAAACGGTGAAAAAGCTGTAAAAATATATTTGAATTTTGTTTCATCCGACACATTATTATAATAATTTGTTACGTATTATTAATACATGTTATGTACTACAGTAATGTAAGCAAACATTACTATTATGAACCAAATAAAACAATCTTAAAAATTAACAATTTTATTTTTACTATTTTGTTTATTTGCCCATCTGCTACCTCTAACGGAGGAAGAAAATAGCATTTCTCAAAATGAATGATTTTATTCTTCTGTGTTGTGTCCTTTCATGTTAACCAATAATCAGCTTGTTAAATACAACAACAAAGGACTCACAGGACCAAACATGCATTTCATGTAAAATGATATTTCGCATCGCATTAATGACTTTCGACTGTACTAACAACCCTAAAACCTTGTTCTTTCTTTATTAATTCATTAAACA
>NW_027261678.1:0-25000 GCF_043381705.1 Parasteatoda tepidariorum | reverse complement strand
CCTTACTGGCCACGGAGTGTTCGGGACCTATCAACAAAAATATTTCAAAAAATCAGCTTCATGCAATTATTGTGGAGTGAGACAGGACATTGATCATCTATTTAAGCACTGTCCAAGATTCCGGGCACTTCGTGGAACCCACATGAATAATTGCGAAGAGGAACAACAATTCTTCGCTATATTGACCTGCAGGAAAATTGTGACTCAAATTATTAAACAAACCCTCGAGGACATTCTAGCCCCAGATCAACTGACCCCAGTCATGAACCAACAATAGAGCATGTCATCGTTAATTTTTACTAATCAACTTTTAGCTTTACATTTTGAATTTTTATCTACTTTTGATTTTAGAATTCATAGACTTCTAGTCAGGCTTTTACTTTTAGACATTTACTATTTGGACTTTTAGCTTTCATTGATTTTAGTTTTGAGATTTTTTATCTCTTGTTTCCTTATTGTTATAATCATTTAATTCTCGACATTTACATCGGCGCTATTGGGTTTCATTGCCTTTAACACATGTTTTTAATTGTCAAGCGTTATTGTTAATCCACTTTNATCCGATTTAAAAATTAAAAACATTTCCAAAATAAGAATAAAATGAATAACTATGAAGATCTTGTTAAAATAGCTAGTAAAAAGACATAAAAGATTTCTAGAAGTAAAAAATTTCTCGAAGAAATTATCTTCATGGTTAAATAATTTTACTTCTGAACGATTCAATTTTGTGTAGAAACGATGAAATATAGACCATTTTTTTCACAAAAGTAAAATTCAGGGGGGGGGAGAGAAAAACAAATCTAAATAATAAATTTTCCCCCATCAGCACTGTTATAATCGGTATTTCCGTATTTTGAAGAAAAAAAAATTCTTATTACTTTTTCTTTTCTTGTTTTTTCTTTTCCATCTAATAAGCTGTCCTAAATACATTGGAAAAAGAGAAATCGTGAGAAAAAAAGCTTGAGAAAAAAGTAGGTATATTTACAAAGAAATCACACGAATCGAACGCGTCAAAAAAGGATTAATTAAGTGCACGTTTCGAGGTTCGTGCGCATAAATAGTATTTTACTGAAAATATCGGGATTTTAAAATCCATGTAAAAAGTAGAAGCGATAATTGCCGTAAAATAGATAGAATTATCTCGAATACTCAGATGAGTAATTCAAATTTCCCGTGGAATGTATCGAGAATATATGAATTATATCGCGATTATATCGGCATTTTATTTTATAACCGTCGTTGAACATCGTTGAAAAGGAGAAAGTCAAGAAGAAATTGCGTGAAAAAAAGGCGTCACAACGCATAATTAAAGTTCTTTAAATTTCATTTTATAACCGTCGTTGAACAATCAACCCAATTTTTGGGTATACGACTACTAATGTTCAACTCCGTAGTCTTGTAATTTTGAACCCAATCCAGAACACAAGGGAACTGCTGGATAAAGTATTGGGAGAAATTTGCTTTCGTGGAGGACTTTTTAAGCCGCATTTGANCATGTAAAAATCAGAAGCGATAATTGCCGTAAAATAGATAGAATTATCTCGAATACTCAGATGAGTAATTCAAATTTCCCGTGGAATGTATCGAGAATATATGAATTATATCGCGATTATATCGGCATTTTATTTTATAACCGTCGTTGAACAGCCGACGCAGTTTTTGGGTTGATGACTTCTAATGTTCAACTCCGTAGCCTTGTAATTTTGAACCCAATACAGAAGATAAGGGAAATCCTGGATCAAGTATTGGGAGACATTTTACCTTCATGGAGAACTTTTTAAGCCGCATTTGAGTTACATGGAGAGGAAGACCACGAGAACTTCCCACCGTTAGCCTGACGGCAAAGGGACTAACGCATGATCATCCTACCACTGAGGATATTTCACATCAGCACTGTGGTTGGTGCGAGCCGTGTGCGGAATTCTTATCGACCAACCATCGCTGGAAATCGAACTCGGTTCACCTCATTATAAGGCGAAAGCTCTATCGCCTGAGCCACTACGACTCTAAAAAAATTATGTCACAGAAAAATTATCGAAATACCGCATGGATTCAGCCCGAATCGATTGCTTAAAAATAAAAACTAAATGCGCTAATTCTCGCGTTTCGAATTTCTCCTTTCGTAATAATACCACATGGAAATATCGGAATTTTAAAAACCACGCGGAAATAAGTAGCAAAGCTGTGAAAAGATCGGTCCCAAAAAAAGTGGTATCGTCGCGTCAAAAAGTGATTTATAGAATGCGCGACTCAAATTTCGTGCATCGTTAATCGGATATCGGAGTTTTCGAAGCTTTGAGAAACTCCGAAACAATAATTGCCACAATTTTTTTTTTAATTATCAGAACATTGCACAGTTTAGAATAAAATCGAGCTCATTAAAAAGTTTTTAATCTAATACAGGATTCAAATTTTTCCATTTCGTTACATCTTATTAAAATATTATTTCTAAATAAAAATATTAATTAGAAATATTAATTAAATGAATATAATAATTACTAATAGTAGGAATAATAACTAATAATAGGAATAGCTAATAGTAGGAATATAATAACTAATAGTTGAAATTGAAAAATAGCATTTTTAAAATCGTTGATCACATTAACATTGACGCACTAGTCTGCATACAAGCATATTGCCCTGCCCTCACCATGAAAACAACAGTTCAAAGTTTTTAGATTATATCTGTAATATACTAGCCTTTTCAAAGTATATCGGAATTTTTTTCGCAAAGAAGATTAAATACAAACGCTATTTTAAGATATAACGTTTTAGAAATATGTTTTTTCTTATGAATTATGCAACTATAAAAGCGAATTTGATTTACATTTTCGTGATAAATATTATTTTTACGGAATAAAATTCAAATTAAATGAACAGAAACAAAATTTATTTGACAAAATAAAGTACATTTTAATTTGTCTATCGCTTCCAATAGTGATTTGCAATATAGGAAACTAACTGCGGAATAATTCCGCTGTTTAATAATATCAACAAAAAAAAAATCAGTTAATAAAAAGAATAAATATTTTAGTCTTACTTATAATCATAGTATAATAAATTTAATCAATCAAATATATTATATTATGTTATGCAAAAAGCAAAATGTACTAGATTTATATTTTTAAAACAAATATCTTGAAAGTATCAATTTATTACTTTAACTAATANTAATAAAAAGAATAAATATTTTAGTCTTACTTATAATCATAGTATAATAAATTTAATCAATCAAATATATTATATTATGTTATGCAAAAAGCAAAATGTACTAAATTTATATATTTAAAACAAAATTTATTACTTTAACTAATAAAAAACACAAAGTTGGATTAATTATGCCTTAAATTTTAATTGAATTGCAAATTATAATTAAATTTTAAGAGTCAGAATTATTGTTTCTTTATGTAACATCTCGACAGTTTTGGAAAGTATTTGAAACTGGGAAAATAAATTATATTAACATTAACCAACAATTCAGAAATTAATATCTTGAAGTAACAGTTATTCCATTATTTAAAATTATTTATAAAGTAAGCAGGATATTACTAATCGTAAAACATCAAAACATACATAATCAGGAATAAATTAGAAACTATTTTGGGTGCGTTAATGAGTTTTTCAGAAGTTATTTTATAGTAAAATTTGACCTTTAAAGATCTTGTTCTCAGACTTCTTCCGAACACTTGACTATTTTTTATCACGAAAATAAACGCTTCGTAAAATATTTTATCGTGAAACTTGACCCCTCACTATTTATTTTACCAAATTAGAACATTTTTGTACCTTAAAATTTTAAGACTGACCTTTCGCAAACAAAAATAGGACCTAGGCAAAAAGAACCAAATTTTACATACAAAGTACAAGATCATAAAATTATTATCTAAGTTTTCGACAAAATTTTCAACAAAAGAAATTTGCATCAACTCTTGATAGTAAATTGATTTTTGGGCAGACCTCACTGAGTAGTAATCAGGGAGCTAATCTCACATCGGAAAAGGTCCTGGGTTCGAATCCCGGACAAGGAATGGATGTTCTTTCATTCTCTGTATTATCTGTCCTTTCTGTGAGAGCAACGTTTTCCCACCAAATGTGGTGCCCCTCAAAGAGTGGCCGAAAAATTTGCCCAACTGATATCTGAATGACGGGTCTCAATCTAGTGGGCATTCTAGTGGCAAAAAATCTTTATTTATATAGTAACATCTTACAATCAAGTCTGATATTATAATCATTTATTTTGTTACTTTTAATTTTATACGTACACGGCAGCAAATTGTTATTTTTTATTCTCAGATTGAAACAATAAATGATGATGTATTTTTTATGTAGTTTAAAAAAAAGTTCTTTATTTAAAAAAAAAAAACGTTTAGTTTTCTTATAATTTTTTATTTATAATAATTTCTAAAGCGGTTTTACAAAATAAATATCTGAATTACTTCACCATTTTTATTAATCTCTCCTAATGTCTAATAAAATATTTACTTTCTAAATCAAATAACTGTTTGGTTGCGAAAGTTTCTTTTAGCATGTTTATAAACTTAAGGTAATGTATTGAGGATAACTTGTTGAAGCCACATTTTCTATGCATTTATGAATTCGCCTTATTATTTCTACGTTTTTTTTAAGCATTAATTTAAACGTATATTAATTTTTATGAAATATTGAACAAAAAATGGTTTTAATCATTATTATTAAGCTAATGAACTGAGTTCTTATTACTTTATAATAATTAAATTAACAAAAACCAACAATTTAATTAACAAATTAGTTAAACAATTCAATAACTTATAAGTAAACTAGTGACTTAACTTACCATAATCTGCATCAGATCTGCAAGAAGATGTAATGCACAATATTGTGAGAATAAACAGCAATAACATATTTTAAATTTGATTTAAAAATTACGTGTAATGACGTAAAAAGTAATATCAACAGTTATATTTTTAATTTTTTACTACTCGTTTTAACTTATTTTAACATTTTCAAAAATAGTATCGGTATTCATTTAAGGATATTTATTTTTCTAAATTGGAACTCAAGTTCATGAACTAATAATACATTACTCGGAGTACGCGTTAGAAACCTGTACTGATTTTGTGGCATCTAAATTGAATATGCTTGAGAACAACGTGAGGCTGTCTTTCTTGCCGAGGCGCCAAAATAGAGGAAAAACTCCGCCAACAACTTCAAGCGCGGGCGCCAAGGGAAATTAGATATTATCACGTTTCGTTTTTCTTTAAAAATTCTAGCTGGAAAGATTTGTTTGATTTTTTTTTTTTTATCTTCACTTCAAAATATTTTCGAAGCGATTGAAAGGATTTAAAAAGGAAAGCAATCAAAATAGTTAAGAGGTTATTAATATTTTCTTATACACTTTGAAATTATTGTTACTATAAATTGCGACTTTTTCAGTATTTGGAATGTTTGAAGTAGGCGTTAATTAAGAGTGAGCATTTTAATTAAATATTTGTACGTTTGTAAAGCTACATACATCTCTCTATTGAATAAATGTAAATTTTGTATAAAATAAAAACTGAAAAATTGTTATAACTTTATTTTTCTTCTAAAGCCGTGTTTAATTTCGCAAACTTCTAATTAATTCATTTTTATCGATAATATCAATAATCGAAAGTATCGATTCCATTTTTCATTTATATTATAACCGTCTTTGAACAGCTGACCGAATATTCCGTTTACGTCTACCAATGTTCAACTCCGTAACCTTGTAATTTTGAACATAATCCAGAAGACAAGGAAACTACTGGATCAAGTATTGGGAGAAATTTGCCCTCGTGGAGGAATTTTTGATGGAACTAACCCGCATTTGCGTTACATGGAGAAAGCAATTGAAACCTCCCACGGTTAGCCTGACGGCAAGGAGACTCTAACCCATGATCCGCCTACCACTGAGGATATTTTAAGCCAGCACTGTGGTCGGTGCGAGCCGGGTGCGGAATTTGAAAGAGCCAGCCCTCACCAGGATTCGAACATGGGGCACCTCATTGGGAGGCAAGCGCTCTATCCCCTGAGCCACCACGACTCAGCACCCATACACTAACATTGTAACTCAGTACCGATACATTTGCCTTTTTTTAAAATTCTTTATGCTTCGAAAAAAAGCTAAACATTCAATGCAATATTTAAAAAAAATATCGCTGTGTTATTACGCTTATAATATGCATAATGAAATTTATCTTTTCTTCGTTATAACATTTTTTTAATCAAACATTATGATGTTGAATAATTCTTACATTAAAAACATCGAAAACTTTCTATCATCAGTACAAGTTTTTATGATTTGTATAAAATTTCACTGTTTTCTACATTGCATGCTATTGCATACCATGCGCATTACTATTTCTCATATTTAAATGGAGCCGGTATTCGCGCAGCTTTTACAGGCAACGATATAAAACTCAGGTGATAACGATTTAACAAAACATAAACTTTAGAAACATTTCAATTTTGGAAACATTTTATTAAAAAAAACCTGTTGTATATTATTTGGAACATTTAGTATTTAAACATTGTGAATTTTTCAATAGATCAGTCAGGGGTAGGTCAGAATTTTTGTAAAACCTCTTTTTTTTTATTTGCTTACAGTTTAAAGGTTTTTCCGCAATATCGTGAGAAAAAAAGTAAAATTTTTGATTTAGGGAAAATCACAAAAACTAGTGGTATATCTAGGTTTTCTGTAAAAGGTCTTGTTTTTTGTAATTTTGTGAAAAATCTTTCATTTTCGGAAATCGTCTAAGGTCCGTGTAAACATTGTGGCACAAAATCAACACAGAAACTGTCTTTCAATAAATTAAAATTTATTGAACATTTAAATTACTATTTTATGAGTTATAATTCTATCTACAATAATATATATATATATATATCTTTTAATATATATATACTAGTATATATATTTTAATAAGTCAAAATTTATTTGTTAAAAACGTCGTCGACTCTCGTAAGAAAAAATGTGTAAAGTGTATTAGAAAAAGTGAATGCTTCGTTTTGATATGAAAGGATTCATGTTAGGTCCACTAACGAATCCAAATTTCTCTTAAATAACACTGCTATATAAAAAATAAGTTGATTACTTTATGAGAAAAATTTTAACTCGTGCTTTGGAAGCAATTTCAAGCCATTTTGCAGGCAGTATAAAAAATCAAATTTTATTGAATCAAAACATGCTTTTCCATTTAATGGACTAGAGAACATTTTATCAGAGTGCGAAAACAGATTTTTCAACAAAAAATAAGCACATTTTAAGTACTTTTTAAGTGCTCAAAAATTATTTCTAATCGCTTTCCAAAAAAAAAAAAATCCTAATTAAGATCTGGTGCATTAATAAAAATTATTTTTTCTTTCGTTTAAAGTTCTTACTTTATAAACATAAAATCAAAAAAGAAATTAAGAAACAATCTAATAACCTTTACACAATCACGATAAAGTTACTAGTTTCTGATAAGTATTACAGAGAAAACTATGAAAATCAAGCATTTTTTGTAATTTAGAACGACAATCGAGACGGCGAAGAAAAAATATCCTTTTGACCCCTTAACGATCGGTTAATTTTCAAGAAAACGGTCACAAAAGTGCCTATTTTTTTGTCTTTTGTATTTGTATTACGTATTTGATTAGTGCTGAAATCTAGTTTAAAATAAACCAACTATCTACAAATACCTTAAAAAATATCCTGGTACTGCCATCTGGTGTGTAAAATGAGAAATAAAATGCTTTCCGGGCAGAAGAAATGGATTAGTTTTATTCTTATTGGCACATTACTACTGAACACTCCAGCCCGTCAATATCATGGGATCCAGAAATAGAAGACGAAACCTCACCCCGTCATTTTAACGGGAGCGAGAAGGAAGGGGTTAAAGGATTGGAAGCACCAAGAATAAACACCTTTAAAGGTGTTTATTCTGGGTGCTTTTAAAAAACGTAATTCAAAAATACGCACCTTTTATCACTTTTCAAAAACGAGACACACCCTGTTTATGCATAAAACCTTTTTTCTCTGTCACGGGTATTTAACTAAAGTAGCTTTTTAATATTCAAAGAAATTCATTTTCGTTTCTATATAACTCTTCCAACTGTATTTCCCTATTTCTTCATGCGCTTCCTATTTCTTATCTATCTTCAACTTAAATAAGGCAGCATATTTTATTCAGAGAAATTCCTGGCGCATTTAGTTCAATTTCCGAGGCAATGGCTCAGAAATCATTACATTCGCGCTAAGAATCATTTTAATGGGAGTTTTGTATGCATGAGAGAAAAGTAATGCAGAAGCTAGAGTTATGCTTCAAATAACTCGTAAATGATGGCGATCATCGTATACTTGATGTAGATTGAGTTTTAATTCGACAAAAAGCGTGGAACACAACCCTAGGGATCCTTAGGCGCTTCTGACATTTCTTTAATATAAATAAATCTGACAAAAATTACCTTTCATAGTTTTATGCGATAGTTTTCTATCATAAGAATGACGGGAATATTTTCAGCGCTTTCATTTGAGTTAACTTTTCTCTAACACAATCATTGTTATGAAATGCCTAAGGATCCCTAGGTATTTCATAACCCTCGTGGTAGAATCGCAGCGACGCGGCGAAATTGTCGCAGAATGCCGCGGAGTTCTTGCAGAATGATTTTTATTTTGAAAAGTAAAAATAATTACTTTTTCTCAGAAATTTACAAGCAATATTTGAATAATGCATTTAAGGTAATCACTTTTTGGCTCGCTCAATTTACGCCAATACTATCGTAAATCGATCTAATGTTTCGATTGTATTTTCGACTGTTGATATTGATTTTCATGTGGATTTTAAATATCCCGAAATATTTCGAATAATATGGAAAATTTCGAATCGTGCATTTGAGTATATACTTTTTCAAGGCAATAATTCGATTGAATTTTCTTACAGTTATTGCTATTTGATTTCTCCATAGTTTTTAAATCCGATATTTTTTATACAATAATACTTATTACAACAACCTAATCTCGAAACGAAACAAGCATTTGAGGAGTGCGATTCGCGTGATTTCAACGTCGATATATTTTTCGGCAATTACTGCTATGGATCTCATGACTTTTAATTATTTTTTTTATTGTTATGATTTTTTACGAAATGTAAAGGGAATAATTTGTGATTTCCGACCAAAAAAAAAATGCAAGAATATTACCCGTAATATTAAAATAAAAAAATTTTACCTGTTAATTTTTTTTAAAAAAAGTAGTTTTTTTTTGTCAGCACAGTGTTTTGTTATTTTAAATAAATAACATATATTTTTGGTGTTATTAAAAGTATCTTACAGAAAGATATTAGTGCTGGAGAGTTTTGTCGCGGTTTCAGCGAAAAACTTTTGCCTGAGAGTTCATAACAATGATAAGGATCAATGCTATGAATAATAATAACAATGATAAGGATCATTGCTATGAATAATAACAATGATAAGGATCATTGTTATGAAGAATAATAACAATGATAAGGATCAATGCTATGAATAATGATAACAATGATAAGGATCATTGTTATGAAGAAGAATAACAATGATAAGGATCATTGTTATAATATTAAATGTTAATATTTTCATACGATAGTTTTCTATCATAGAGATGAAGGGAGCATTTTCAAAGTTTTCATTTGAGTTAATTCTCTCTGACACAATCATTTTTATGAAATGCTCACTTTGCAAACCCAATCCCAAAGATTGTTTTACAATCATTTTTGTATCTTGACGATTAACTGATTGTTGGATCAAAATTAAAAATGTTTTCATTTAAAAATTTTATTGATTTGACTCTGATTAGTTTCAAAATATACTTTATTTTATAACTGTCGTTAAACAGCCGATCCAATTTTGGGTTAACGATTACTAATCTTCACTTTCGTAACCTGGTAATTTTGAACCCAAGGCAAAAGACAAGGAAACTTCTGGATCCAGTATCAGGATAAATTTGCCTTCGTGGAGAACTCTTTGAAGGACCAACCTGCATTTGGGTTATATGGAGAGAGAAACCCTCCCACGGTTAACCTGACAGCTAGCGAACACTAACCATCGATCGGTCTACCACTTTGAATATTTTACTACAGCACTGTGGTCGGTGTGAGCTGGGTGCGGAATATGCGTTGTACGGCCATTGCTGAAATAGACTTAAATCGATTTCCATGGCTAAGACTTAATTTCTGATTATTTTTTTGAAAAATCATTTTAGGGGCGGTCATTACGGAATATTAAGCGCTACAAATATTAAATTACTGAAATTATTCTTAACGATCCACATAGGACTTATATGAGAGGCATTCTTTATATTTTTATACCAGATATATACTTCGCCAGAACTGATAAGTATTTACATACGACGACATCTGTAAGATTAACTATAACGTAAATTTTTAAATAAATTTTATCCAATTTTAGAACTTTCTTACCGTTTTTACCATTTTGTCATTCGACTAAAGAGAATATATAATTCTTTCCTTTTCAAGTATTAAATTTAAAATTACATTTTCAAAATCCTATAAAAGAGTATTATCATTCATAGATAGAACAATATTCAAAACTATTCGAAAATATGTCGTAGATTCTATATAATCGCATAAAATTTACTGATGTAAGCAGTTTAAATTCCAAATAAATGTAAAACGATTCTCTGATGTCGTCACAAAGTATAGCTATCTCCTTTCTAACATATACAGAATTTAGTTTTTTTATTCAAAACGTTTTCCATATATGCCCATCAACCCTACATTCTCTAAACGATCGATTTTTACACGATTTTAGACCGTATTTGAATTTAAATAACTTTTATGCAAAAATAATAAAGAATGTGAATATAAATAATTTATTTTTGTCTCTACTCTTTTGTTTCCTTAAAATTAGGGGTTTTTAAGGAGAAATTTGAAACGCAGTTGCGCTGATTTTAAAGTATTGTATTTCAGTTCTCTTCAATGCATTTGTATTTAAAATACAACAAATTGTAAGCTGTGGTATACAATACATTTTCAAAAGTGTTTTTTAAAAAAATTTTTAAGGAAATCAAACTTTGTAATTTAAAGATTAAATTATTTAAAATAAGTGCACATGACGTATAAAATTTCAAACTATAAGCGCACCAATAAAAATCAGAAGATATTATAGGATCATTTTTGTCATTGGACTAACGGCAAAATTTTAAATTCAAAATTACAATTAATTATGGAAATCAAACTTTGTAATATAGTTTTGAAAATTAAATTGTTTAAAATAAGCGCATATGACGTATAAAATTACAAACAAGAAGAGTACCAATAGAAATCAGAAGCTACTACAGGATAATTTTTGTCTCTGGGCTCATGACAAAATTTTAAATTCAAAATTACAATTAATTCTGGAAATCAAACTTTGTAATATCGTTTAGACGATTAAATTGTTTAAAATAAGTGCATATGACGTATAAAATTACAAACAAGAAGAGTACCAATAGAAATCAGAAACTACAACTGGATAATTTGTGTCATTGGGCTCATGACAAGATTTTATATTCAAAATTACAATTAATTATGGAAATCAAACTTTGTAATACAGTTTTGAGAATTAAATTCTTTAAAATAAGCGCATATGACGTATAAAATTACAAACAAGAAGATTACCAATAGAAATCAGAAGCTACTACAAGATAATTTTTGTCACTGGGCTCATGACAAAATTTTAAATTCAAAATTACAATTAATTATGGAAATCGAAATTTGTAATGCAGTTTCGGTGATTAAATTCTTTAAAATAAGTGCATATGACGCATAAAATTACAAACAAGAAGAGTACCAATAGAAATCAGAAGCTACTACAGGATAATTTTTGCCACTGGGCTCATGACAAAATTTTAAATTCAAAATTAAAATTAATTATGGAAATCAAACTTTGTAATATCGCTTCGACGATTAAATTGTTTAAAATAAGTGCATATGACGTATAAAATTACAAACAAGAAGAGTACCAATAGAAATCAGAAGCTACTACAGGCTAATTTTTGTCACTGGGCTCATGACAAAATTTTAAATTCAAAATTACAATTAATTATGGAATTCGAACTTTGTAATATAGTTTCGGTGATTAAATTGTTTAAAATAAGTGCATATAACGTATAAAATTACAAACAAGAAGAGTACCAATAGAAATCAGAAGCTACTACAGGATAATTTTTGTCACTAGGCTCATGACACAATTTTAAATTCAAAATTACAATTAATTATGGAAACCAAACTTTGTAATATCGTTTCGACGATTAAATTGTTTAAAATAAGTGCACATGACGTATAAAATTACAAACAAGAAGAGTACCAATAGAAATCAAAAGCTACTACAGAATCATTTTTGTCATTGACAAATGACAACTGATCATGAAAAATTAATAAATTCAAAATTTCAAATTCAATATTGGGCATTAAATGCAATCAATGTATTTCTACAATAATAGCTTAAAATAGTTTAATGTTTTAAAAACTTAAGAATAACAAAAAATTCAACAATTAAGAGAAAATTATCTTATAAATCTTTACCAAAATGACAAAAAAAAGGATGAGTTTATGTATAAATGCAAAATAAGATGTTTTCGCTCTATCGACCTGATGACTTTTTGATGTTTCTTTGTTTAAGATAACTTTTTCACGTTTCTTTTCGATCTTTAAAGCAAGACATTTCTTAACTATGCTCTATAACTCAGAAGATAGCTTTTTAACAAAAGCATTTCAAGTTACTTTTTTTAAACTTTTAAAATGAAACCATAAAGCATGAGTTTTAGTTATATTTATTTGTTTTGTGTTTTCCTTTTCGTTGCCTTCTACATTAGAATAGAAAATAATGCATATTCATCTTAACAATTTTTAATATTGCTCTCATTGCAAATACATTAGATATTTTACTTTTGAAGGAATCATTAAGAAAATAAACGATTCTATTGATATGTACTATCAGTTAATATCAATGTCCTATGATTGGGGATATTTCAGCACTTTTGGCTGAAATCCAGAGTTTAAACTGGAAGTAATTTTAGAGGAAATCAATTATAATATTTACAATCTAGATTTTGACTAATTAAAGGAATTGGAAACCCATTTCCACTGCAACAAATAGAAAAAAATCTATTCATTATAATGGAAATTCAACAAGGGAAAAAGGCCCCGTCGTCTATTATTAGAAAAACATTTAATGCTTTTTTGTTTTTTTTTAAATGAAAGCTAAAATCATTTTTATCTTTATCAAGATTGGATTTATTACTTATGACATTTTGCTGAGCAGCAAATATTGTTCATCGAAAAGATATTACAAAAGTAATGTTGAAGTTATTGATATGATTATTAATTAAGCTTTTCATTTAAGCCTATCTTTGACAATTAATGTGGGGATAGTAGTTATCGACAATGTCAATCTTCGTCAGTGAAAAGATACCTTACCATAGAGTCGAGTTAACATGTTTTATATACTAGTGAATTGGAATTATATTTTTGTAGTGGTAGATACACTACAGTACTCCCCCAACAAAATTTCATCTGGGATAGAATTCGTGAAACGGGATACCACTGGTTGATTTATTGCTGGTTTGTGAGAAACCGGAAGAGCTTCACGGTCGTGGCCGCTCATGCGTTGCCATTAGCAGTCTAGTCTATACAGGCAGACGTTGTGTGTGATCGAGACTGAGTAACAACAGCGTGAGGAGGTGGATAATGTCACAGTCACAAGTAGCAAGTCAATTGTTCAATGGGGAACATCCATCTTTGTAGGCGTGTTCAAATCGAAGTGGGCGTTTCTGTAGAGGTAGGTGTGTTCACATCACTTCCAAAAGTCACTAAAGTGGTGATAGTAATTATCGCCAATGTCAGCTTTCATCTATAAAAAGGTACCCTAACATAGAATCGAGTTAACTTGCATTATATAGTAGTGAATTGGAATTATACTTTTGTAGTGGTAGATACATTACAATGAATAAAAACGCTGTCGCCATTAAATACTCTTCTACATGGTATTCATAATGTTACTTTTTTCACAATTGTATCTTAAATTTCTGGGCGATTTAATTTAATATCTTATAACTTAAGAAATAATGGTACATTCTAAATATATATATATATATTTACTTTAAATAAAGGAAGTTTCTTTTAGATATTTAAAAAAATACTTTTTTACTGCTCATTTTAAACACTATTTTATTTTAGGTTTGAATTTATATGCAAAACACTTATGAATGTATGCCTTACAATACATGATTATAATTTTGATTAAAGAAAAAAAAATTCATTTAAAAAAAAAAGACAAAATTGATTCGATAAAAAGTCAATTAGAAAAATTTCATATAAAATAATGAAGTTCAACTTTAAAAATTTATTTACGAAGTTTTAATGAATTATAACAAAAATACGTGCCATACTTTCAACAATATTCTAAAGAAATAAAAACTATCCTAAGCAATTTATGAAAAAAGCGGAATTAGAAAAATGAAGTTTTAAAAAAATTAAACTAACAATGATTGTTCATCGCTGTAAAAATATAATTTTAAGAAAGAAATAAAAATAAAGAGCAAAAAAAGTTTGCTTCAAATTCTTTTCATTAGGTACGCGAAAAAATTTTATACGACGCCCTTTAAAAATGTATAACGAACATTTTAGAAGCGTTACAAGTGCGATAAAAACTATTTTCGTGTTCCATCTATTTTAATAAATGAAACTAGTATATTTTAAAGCAAAGACTAAATTATCTTACATGAATAAACAAGAAGTTTTGCCTCATACCATTAACAATAAGTCAACTTAAAATCATACTCATTACACTATTTCATTTTTTTTTTTACCAGAGAAAATAGTTGACTTCAGGAATATTTTTTTTTAAATTTCAACATGAATATTTTGTGAAATTCTGGAAATATTTTTAGTTAAACCTTTAAAAAAACATTTTGAAATACAATCGCTTCTTAACTGTAAACTTCGCATTTCTAATAATAAGCAAGAACAATGCAGATATTTTTTAAACTGTTTCAAGTGTATGATGTAGAAAATACTTTGTTGTACCCGTTTTTATTTTCAAAGATAAATGTAATCCATTGTCGAGAAAAGACTGAATTTTTCTATGTAAAGGCACTACTATTTTTTTTTCATTTGACAGTAATGCAAATTAACTTTTACTATGAAAATTATATCTTAGAAATATGAAAATGATATAAGGCTTGAAAATTTCCATACAACATGCATTTTTATTGAATTACAGAAATTAAAAAATTCTGCTTTCTGAAAAGTACGTTTGAAGTTCGAAGAATGTATATGTTACCGTTAAAGTATATAATGCAGTTATTTCATAGAATACCTAGTTATTCCATGAAATAACTGATCGTGTCCGTTAAAGTGTGTAATATGTTATTAATTTGACACTTTAACTAGTTATTCTATGAAATAACTAGGTATTCTATAAATTAACTAATGAGAGACAGTTAAAGTGTAAAATAAACAATTTATCTAAAATGAAATAACTAGGTATTCTATAAATAAACTAATGATAGACAATTAAAATGAAAAAGAAGCAATTTATCNTATAACTGTAAAAATCCAAAGAACAAGGCAGGTAGGTATTTAGATTCTGAAGAATTGAACAAATCCGAAACTTTTCTCTTAAAATTTGCCCAAAGTGAATATTTAGAAGAATTGAATGCTTTAATGAAAGGTGAGAATGTGAAAGGTAAAAGTAAATTGTCTTCTCTTAATTGTTTTATTGATAAAAAGGGTCTTATACGTGTTGGAGGTCGAATTGTAAATTCAAGTGTTAATGATTATACTAAACATCCAATTGTCCTTCCAGCAAAACATCCCTTAACCTATATGATTGTACATTATTTTCATTTGAAATATTTACATGTCGGAGCACAAACTTTATTGTACTTAATACGTCAAAAATATTGGCCTGTGAACGGCAGAAATTTGTGCAGGTTGGTAATACACAATTGTGTTACGTGCACAAAAAACAAACCAGTTTTAGAGCAACAATTAATGGGTCAGTTACCTAAAGAACGAATCGAACCTTCTCCTCCATTTACCATAACAGGTATTGATTTTTGTGGACCATTTTATATAAAATTTAAAGGACAAAGGAAAGGTGTTTTAAATAAGATATATGTTGCAATTTATGTATGTTTCTGTACTAAATCAATACATTTAGATTTTGTAAGTGACTTAACATCAACAGGGTTTATAGCTAGCTTGAAAAGATTTTTTTCTAGAAGAGGTAAGGCCTCTAAAATTTTCACTGACAATGGACGAAATTTCGTGGGTGCAGACGCTGAACTGAAACGGCTTTTCAAAATTATTAATTCACCAGATGAACCTTTGGCTCAATATTTTGCCGAGGAAAAAATTGATTGGCATTATAACCCCCCAAGATCACCAAATTTTGGAGGATTATATGAAGCCGGCGTTAAATCTTTTAAATTCCACCTAAAACGGATAGCGGGAAACTCCAATTTTACTTTGGAAGAATTCATTACAGTTTTAGCGAAGATTGAAGGAGTATTAAACTCCAGGCCATTGACTCCATTGTCAGCTGATTTCGAAAACTTTGATACCCTAACACCTGGGCATTTTCTTATTGGGAGACCCATCACTTCCATTACAGAACCTCAACTTGCAGATATCAATGAAAATAGACTCAGTAAATGGGAAAAGATTTCTAAAATTTCTCAAAAAATTTGGAGACTTTGGAAGAGAGATTATTTAAGTAATCTCCAAGAACGCCACAAATGGCAGTTCAGTAAAGATAATGTTAAAATTGGAACTTTAGTGTTGGTGAAAGAAGAGAATTTGCCAGCAACTAAATGGTTAACAGGAAGAATTGAGGAAATATTTAGGGGAAGTGATGGGAAGGTAAGAGTTGTAAATATACGTTTGCCACAAGGCAATATACTTAAAAGATCAGTACGCAACATTTGTATTTTACCTATATATTAATTCTTGTGTTAAAATTTTCATTATAATTGTAAGGTTGAAATTACGTGTATGTATATTTGATGTTTTGTATGAATATTGTCAATTTTTCATTTTATTTTATTATGTAATAAGCATTGTAATTAATAATGATTGGATTTAAACATCCAATCGGCGGGGAGTGTTAAGAATTGCCANTATTATTAAATTTTACATTAAATTACCTTCAATTTGATATGTAAACGTTTGTATTTAAGTGAAAATTAATATATTCTACAAGCACACAAAGTTGAAAAACATGCAACTTTCAAAAAGTGTCCACACTTTTGGCCACCACTGTATATATACCCGTTTCAACCCTTTGGAATTGTCGGTGCATCTAATTCATTAATTCATGTATATATATGCTGCACGTACCACAACCCTGTATTAGACAGTGATAACACGTTGAATGCCACGCTAATTTTACATGACTTGCCCGTTTCGCCAAACAGTAAATAACTACAAACTAAATTTGCAAATATTAGACAGATTTTGCTAATTTTTTAAAAGGTTTAGCATGACATAACAGAAAAATGTGGTGAATTTTATAAGCCTACGAATTGTTTAGAAATAATGGTGGATAAAAATATACCAAATTGAATTTATTAAACCGAGAATTACAAAAAGAATAAAAAAACTTAACTAATAAACTACCACTTGAAAATATTTATTCGCTGTCCGGAGCAAGTTGGCATATCTATATATAGAAATAAAGCTATTTTTGTGTGTTCTAAATTGCATTGAGTTCATCAAACCATTTTAGTAACGATAATAATATGAAAAAATTAAAAATTGTCTCGAATTATGTGTTTCTAATAATCTTGGCTTCGACGGTCACTGGTGACTTCCTTGGCGGTACGAACAAACTCAGTGCCAGTCACCGGTGACCCCCATGGCATTCAACGTGTTAAGTTACTTATTATCATGTTAATATTGTTTATTTCATGATGATCTTAGAACAAGTAACGCTGCGCCATTTTAACGCTGTTTACTTCGTTTAAAAAAAAGGCTAAGGATAATCCAATCACCATCTCTTTCTTCATTTTTAATTGAAGAAATTTATAATTTTTTTTTACAAACTGTTATTTTTTTTTTACAAAATTTTAATTTCATCATATTTATAGCACTTGAAAAGAAGAGTGCTAAATTGTTACTACTTTTTTTAAGGTGCTGTTTCCTTTCCTCTATTAAAGTTTTGCAAATGGCTGGAACAAGAAAAAAACAAGAATCGCTTTTTCTTGTGTAATTTGAAGACTTCAAAATTTATAGATCTTAAAACNATTGTTTAGAAATTATGGTGGATAAAAATATACCAAATTGAATTTATTAAACCAAGAATCACAATTAATAAACTACCACTTGAAAATATTTATTCGCTGTCCGGAGCAAGTTGGCATATCTGTATATAGAAATAAAACTATTTTTGTGTGTTCTAAATTGCATTGAATTCTTCAAACCATTTTAGTAACGATAATAATATGAAAAAATTAAAAATTGTCTCGAATTATGTGTTTCTAATAATCTTGGCTTCGCCGGTCACCGGTGACCCCCGTGTCGCTACAAACAAACTCAGTGCAGGTTACCGGTGACCTCAATGGCATTCACCGTGCTAAGGAAATATTTTCATTCAAATACGAACATGCTGCATGTCACACAATTTCATTTATTCACTTTCGGGAAACAATTTTAACGTATTATTTATGTTACATACAAAAAACACAAAAATATAAAATCGAATTTGAGAAAATTTTGTCTGACTAAAGCTGTCCTAAAGGATACATAAATTCCCTCTGACAAATTTTTTCTTCATATGACAAAATTAGAACGTAGAGCTGTAACACATAAATTTAGTTTATTTCATTTTAATGTTACTTTCAAAACTACTTCTCCTAAAAAATAACGCTGCTAAAAATAATTTGTTTCGAGCAGTGTAATTTTGGTTCGTTCATTTTTTTTTACATTATCGATTAAATTAAAATAGAATATACTAATAAAATAGAATATACTTTTAATAAATTAAAATCGAATGTGAGCACAATTCTGTATTGTATAGGATAAATGCGAATTGAAGAAAAAAATCTTTTTTTATAATTTCTCTAAAGCAATTTAGTAAAATAAAAAAATTGTCGGTATTTTTACCTGCCGTTAAAGTATGTACAAAAAAAACTATTAAACGTAAAGCAATTTATGAATCCATAATAATTGACACGTGTGACCGGTCGGTAGCTCAGAGTTAATGACAAAAAGCACGCCTAAAAGTAATAATATTATTCACTTTCAATTTTCAAATAATATAAAGTGCGCTATTCCGATCTCATGCTACGTTTTTACTGACTAACGTGATGCATTTCTATTGGACGATGCCCAAATAAATGAAATAAAATGACAAAGTTTTTTTATTCTTTTAAAAGTCTTTTTTTTTTTCATTNTTAATTTTTTTTTTTTTTTTTTAGCTTTTTCGAAGTAATAAAAATCTACTTTCCTGATTTAGATTCTCAGGATGTTTCATTATACTACATTTTTTTTTCCAAATAAATATTTCAACTCAAAATCACTACATAAACAATTTAGAATGGCAGCGATGTTTCTGCGAAATTGTTTTTTTCCTGCTTTTTTTGTCGTACAAAATATTCTTTTTATATTATTTTGTTATTGCATTTTTTGTCGTTTTGTCGTAATACTTTCTGAGTTTAATTTTGTAAATAATAAAAAGATAAGGATCGACTAAATATATTTTTTTAAAGTATAGATTGGCAATGTTAAAGTGTTCAAAATCCCATTATAATATCGAAATATTCTTTTATTACGTAAAATATTATTTATTAATAAAATTATATAAAATATTATTATACAAAATTTATAATGTATTTAAAATATTCTTTTTTATATTTTTTATTTTATTATTGCATTCTTCATTGTTTTGTCGTATTACTTTCAGAGTTTAATTTTTTAAATAATAAAAAGATAAGGATCGACTCAATATCTTCTATTTTTTTAAGTGTAGATTGGAATTGTTAAAGTATTCAAAACCCCATTAAAATATCGAAATACTTTTTCATTATATAAAATAATATTTATTAATAAAAAAATTTAAAATATTATATTTCATATAACAATAATTTATTACAAAAAATATTATATAAAATTTATTATGTGCATGAAATATTCTTTCTTGCATTTTTTATTTTATTTTATTATTGTAATTTTTGTTGTTGTGTCGTAATACTTTCCGAATTTAATTTTGTAAATAATAAAAAGATAAGGATTGACTAAATATCTTTTTTTAAAGTACAGTTTGGCAATGTTAAAGTGTTCAAAATCCCAATAAAATAGCTAATTGCTCTTTTATTATATAAAATATTATTCATTAATAAAATATTATATTTTGTATAATAATAATTTATTACATAAAATATTATAAAAAAGAATGATTTATGCGTATAATAATTTTTATTTTATTTTATTATTGCATTTGTCGTAAAAATTTTTGAGTTTAATTTTGTAAGTAATAAAAAGATGAAGAACTACTAAATATCTTTTTTTTAAAGTACAGATTGGCAATGTTAAAGTGTTCAAAATCCTATTTAAATATCGAAATATTCTTTTATTACATAAAATATTATTTATTAATAAAACAATATAAATATTATATTATTTTATATAGCAATAATTTATTATATAAAATTTATTATATATATAAAATATTCTTTATATTTTTTTAATTTATTTTATTATTGAATTTTTTGTTGTTTTGTCGTATTACTTTCAAAGTTTAATTTTGTTAATAATGAAAAGATAAGGATCGACTAAATATCTTTTTATTAAAGTACAGATTAGCAATGTTAAATAGTTCTAAATCCCATTAAAATATCGAAATATAGTGTTATTAAAACTGAGCAGCACAATCATTATGCTAAAAAAAATAAAGCATATTTTATATTAAAAATATCTAAAAAATATAATCCTATAAGCCATTGTAATCCTATAAGCCATAAACTGTTTAAAACATTAGTATTATTTTTACTCAACTTTTCTATGAATCTTTCTTTAATTAATCTTCTAAATAAAATTTAATCATAGGAGAATTTTCTTTAAGATTAACTTAAATTAAATCTTTTTAAGTCTTGAATCTTTTCTCAATCTTGGTCAATCTCTTTAATTTAAACTTTTTTTGATATCCTATCAAAAACCATAACCATTTTTTTTTCAGTTAAAAATAAATTAAAAATTTTAGCCTATCGGTTATAAATGTATCGATGGAGCAAAGTTGTCTGGATAATATTATCTTAATCGGTTTAAGAACAAAAAATGGTATCGAGGTTTAGAAAAATGGCTATGTTAAACAAAACAAAAAATCGCTTGTGGCGCCACCTGATGAGAAAAGAGTTGGTATATTTAACTTAAAAATCGCACAAGTTAGGTGTGGGGTGATGTATTAAGTTGCAGTGCATCATTGATTAGTAATATTTTGTAGATATTATGCTACGAAAAGAATACTTTAAACTTTTTTTTAATTCACACAAGAATTTTTTTTCTACCTCTGTTCCAAAGAAACACTAACGTAAAATGCATAATTTCATTTATTCATTTAAATTACCTTATTTTCTTATATGATTATTGTGGGGAGAGAACCTATAGACAATGCCAACTTTCATCTATGAAAAGGTACACCATCATAGAACCAAGTTAACATATCTTATATACTAGTGAATTGGAATTGTATTTTTGTAGTGGGAGACACACTACAGTACTGCCCCACTATAATTATATCTCTGATAGAATACGATTAACGAATACAACTTGTTAATTCATCGCTGTTTTGTGAAAAGCCGGGAGATATATATTAAGATCACTGAACATTTCTGCAAATCGTGAGAGCTGTATTAAGTTCACGATAGTGATTGCTACTGTGTTGCCTTTAGCAGACGAGTGTATACAGGCTGACGTTGTGTGTGATCGAGACTGAGTAGCAACAGCTCGAGGAGGCGGATAATGTCTTAGTCACAAGTAACAAGTCAACTGTTCAATGTGGAGTATCCGTAGAAGAAGGTGTGTTCAAATAGAAGTGGGACTTTCTGACAAGGCAAGCACGTTCACAACATGTCCGGGTCACCAATGTGGGGTTAGTTGTTAGATACAATGCCAACTTTTATCTATGAGAAGGTACCCCCATCCTAGAATCAAGTTAACAAGTCTTATATACTAGTGAATTGGAGTTTTTGGTAGTTTACACACTACAATTATTATTTATTCCCATTTGACTGTTTAAGTTAGGATTTTTTTTTTAATTTTATGTATTGACATGCAATCTGTAGTTTTTATTTCAAATTTTTTATATCAATTTTTAATGGAAACTAAACTAATATATTACCTTTTTTTTATTTCGTTTTAAGTATTTTATTTCGTTTTAAGTATTTCAAAGCAATTTATTTAAAAAAAGTTCTCTGACTAATTAAATATTAAATTAGTAAACAGTGGAGATTTTTTGCGAAAAATGTTATCACGCTTAAACTATTTCTCAAAACAAATAAACGAACTAATTTAGTATTTGTTTTACTCTGATTTAAATATCTAACTCAAACAAGTATTTTTTTTCAGAACTAAAAAAGTAATTACTTGGTTGAATAAATGCCTAATTACTTTTAAAAATCTTCAAACTAATAATTTACTTTAGAATGAAATATAATAATACTTGAATAGATTATACTTTCCATGCTGAAATAATATTGGGTTTTAAAATTACTTAAATACTTTGTAAAGACTAAAACTCACTCTTCTGTTAAGAAAAAGGGCACCAATTTTTTTAACCAATTTTTTTATTGGTTAAGAAAAAACCAATTTTTTTAAATTAAAAAGAAAGTAATTTTGGTTATTTATTCAATGCTTTAATCATTTTGTATGAAAATAATTTCTTTCTTTTTCTAATCCATGTTAAATGTCTTTTTTTTTTTACTAAGTAAAAGGAAGAAAAACTTTCTCTAATAAAGCACAATCTTTGAACTAATAACTAGAAGCAATAAAATCCCTAAGAAAATTAATTTGCTTTTCATACTGTTATTTTAAAATAAATGCAATATTTTTGTATTTCTCTTGACTTTTGCGTTCTTTTTTATAACTTCAATTTACTTCATCAGAGAAAATAGTTCTATAAATTTCCTGAAATATTAAAAACTCTTAAAATGAATACCCCAACTAAAAAAAAAAAAAAAAGTGAATTTTTTTTTAACTCAACACGAATTGAATTGAATCGAACTTGAGTGACAGATAGTAAGGCGATATTTGACTTATTTTAGCTCAAAAATGACTTAATGAGTGAGTAATTTATTATTTAACTGTGTGCGAGCTATAAGTTGAAATTTGTATAGTTTTATTTTAAAAAGCAAGCAATAATAAATCTAAATAAAATTATTATGTTCTACGATCTAAATAAGTTATGTTCTCGCCTTTATTTTACGTTAAATTTTTTTCTTATTTCGAATGTGTCTATCAATATTTTGAATCAAGAAGAAATAAAAGACCATTTCATTAACCGCGGTATTTGTGAAGAAAACGCTGTTTTACTTTTTGGTAAGTAAATATACTTTGTTGCTCTAATTTTTAAAATACTGGTTTTAAAATACTATTATTTAGAATGTATTATATACACTTTCCATTTAAATTATCTGTTTTTCAGCGTTTTTAAATAAAATACTTTTCATTTAGATTATTTTTCTAGAGAAATTTATTAAAATTGAAAGTGTTAAATGCTTTGTCATAACCTACAGACTAAGCTAAAGTATATAATTTATGGCCACTAATAGTCTTCTAATTTTATATACGTTAAGAGTAAAAACCATAACAAGTAAATTATATATATGCTAGAGAAAACGCATCAAAGCAAGTCTAATTAGTATGAAAAAAAGCACCCAAACAAGTCAATAACGTGAATTTTAATTATTAATTATGTTTTACGTAAATGTAAGGAAGTTGTCTCAACACATTTGGCACATTTAAATGTAAAAATGTACACTGTATTAAGTAAGTACATAACACTAAATATATTGTAGTAAATGTAATTCATGTCTTTTTTCCCGGAATAATTTAGATATATCAATTTGAACTTATCCTAGAATTTTACAAATTTTTCGTTTAAAAAAGTAAGCTAAGTTTCAGATTCTGAAATTATTTATAAAATTTATTTGATCTATTTTGAATTAATTTTTGAGTAATACATTACCAAAAACTAATTTTTATTTTAATACGTCCCCAAAATTAATTTATTAAAATTCATTTAAGCAATATTTTGAGCGTAGCACTTAAGACAGTAGAAAACATAACCCAAAGTTAATGAGATTAACACACTTCCTGAAATTAAAAAAAAAATGATTATAAATTAATCATAATTTTTAATCGGGACCTAAAATTTTGTTGACTTGTACTTTACTCACATGTATGAAAATAAAATGCAATTCTATAAGTCTTACTATGGGCTAAGATGCATAAAGATGAAAGCATTCTACAAATGAAAATGATAGCTTACCATTTTAAAAATAGGTGGGAAACATAAAAGGATAAAAAAATATTGGAAGCAAACACAAAGCATAAACAATTTTGAAACTAACATTACCTATGTAAATGACAGGAATTTTATATAGAAAAAATTACTAGAAGGGAACTATATATTTTTATAATAAAAATATATCCAAACAATATGTATGGAATTACGTAGTTTATTAAAACTGCTAATGAATTATTATTGTTTCAACAATTTATTGGGTTATTACAACATAACATCTGATAATACTGTGAAAGTGGTTAATTGCCCCATCTTTCTTCAATGATCAATGAATATATATATATATATATNATATTTCAAAAAACTTAACTCAGAAGGAATCTTTCACAAGCTCATAACTGATTCAATTATTTGCTTGACACGTGTAATACTGTATTGGCAGCTGTCAGATACATGACAAATAACAGAGGATAAAAGTTTTTATTTTATTTTATTACGAAAGTGGTAAAGGTTGAGTAAAAAATTATTA
>NW_027261677.1:0-6146 GCF_043381705.1 Parasteatoda tepidariorum | reverse complement strand
CATTCTTTAAAGCAATTCAAAATATTTCGTATCAAATTCTAGAATACTATGCAACTTACCAAAATGAGGTTTATGAAAATGATGAAAAATAAGCAGCCGAAAACTGTCATGCATGTGCGAGAATGAAATGGAGCATGAAATGAGGAGATTAATTTCTCAGCAAAATACCACGTGTTTCCGAATAGTACGTCATGATTGTTCATTGGTATATGGTTGGTATCATTGTCATCAATATCGTGCATGATCGGTGTATTAAAACTTTGATTTAGCTCCTCAAACACCTAGCAAAATGTTAAGAAAAAAATTATAACTATTAATACGAACTCAGAAAAAGTAACAAAAAAAATTAGAGCAGGGTACTTCACATCAACGAACTGTGAAGTATCCTCCTCTTAGTAAACAATAAAAAGTAGTGGGACTGTTCGGCCTTAAATTCAATTTGCCTCATCACTAGAGGGCGCTATTATTCATGTTTTATTCTTTCTATTAATTTTGTTGTTTAGTGTGTGTGTGTAAAAAAGAGGATAAAAGTTAGATTTAGAAGCGCGTGCTGTTTCTTGTCTCGTCTCATCAGGGACCCCTTGAGTCTGGATTTCGTGAAGAGGAAAAGTGGATAAAAAGGTTTGAAAAACTTAATATCGCTATCTAGACAAATGAGATTTTGTTTTCCATGTATTTTTTTTTTCTATGCTTAATCGAATGAAACTGAATATGAGACACTAGGACTAATAATTTAAATGTTATAAAGATTTCATGCGGAAAAAATAGAAGGCAGTATTGTACCTTGGATCAATTTTAATTTTTCATGCTGAGGTTAATAATTTAAAGAACTCAGAAAAATTAATGGATCTTTTTGAGAAACTGTATACGTTTGTTTATAAATATTTTTATATTTTTTGTAACCCGAATTCCTCAGATTTCTTTTTTTTTTTTAAATTAGAAAAATCAGTCCAATGTACAACCATGTCATTGTATCTTGGATCCCATATGTTGTACTAGAACCATTGGATGTTACTCCTCGAATTATATTTATTTTGAGATCTTTTCCTTTAAACTTCAGGGTGCGCCTTAACCAAAGTTAAATAAAATGCTCTTACACCTAGAAAATTAGAAGAGATTCTGAATTTACAATGTTAACAGATAATAAAAATCAAAATAATCTGTGGCGAGATTTTTAAAAAAAATCCACTTTGAACATTTTTGCGCACGATTTTGGAAAATCTGGCGTTGTTTCATATCAAAAGAAAGGAAAGAAATGATATAATAATGATTTTTCAGTTGTAATTCTATTTAGCTTTTATTATTTAAACATTTTACTGCTGATAAAATATGAAAATGTAACATAATTTAATTGTAATTACATCAATTTAAACATGTGAAGCATTGTATCTACAAACAGCGCTCGAAAAGTGTTTAGAATAACCTGGGTGATTTGCAGCAACCTTATTAATTTCCCAGGAAGACTTTAAGAAATCAAAATATACGGACTCCATCGCCTTCTCCCAAAAAATTGCTAATCCTTCACCGATTTTGTCACAGAACTGCTCAATGTTAAAAAAAAATGCATGAACCTTTGGTGTAACGCTGACACCTAAGTCCATATAGCTCTTTTTGAAAGCTTCTATACATGCTTTGAAATTTTGGGTCAAGATTATTTCCGAAGCATGCAGAAACCACTTTTTTGAAGTCGTCAAATACTTTAACGTACTTCAGTATTGCTAGATTTTTAAACTGGTGCAGAAGTTCTTCTTTATCCAAAAGTGTTTTGCATGCATTTCCTTTAAATCCAGAACATCCTCGTCTGATTTCATGCTCAACGTGACAAGCTTTTGTCCATGTCAGCGATTCATTTTCACACTCTTTCAACATATGCGTGAAAACAGTGTTAACAACACCAAGCATAAGGTGTAATTCTGGAGGTGGAATAATGTCTTGGAATGCTTTGCCTCCAACAGTTGCAGTTAGAGGTGGATGAATGCAATTGAAATAATCTTTCGCTTTGTTTTTTGAACCTTTTCCTTCAGCCAACTTGTCAAAACGATGAAACATTTTTGGGGGATCTCAATCCACCACAGCTGCTTAGCTCATCTTTCTTGGCATAACAATAAGTGCATGGATATGCGCTGCTGCGCGACATTATACTTGCTAAGATATTCGCTAATTTCAAATCGGTTGCTAGTGCACTCGGAACGGTTGCTCGAATGAATAGTCGTTTAACTCCAGAATCCTTAAATTTCCTTACAGCTATCCCCTCATAATACTTAGCACACTTACCTCTGCACTCGAAGTTCAACTCATTTGATTGTACAGAAAGACATATTTTTAAAAATCCACCTCCTCCATCAATACCCATTTTTAAGTGAACATCCAGTACATCTCGTTTATTTTTCATATACTAAACAAAAGCAGGGACATCTTTGCAGTAAACTCCAAGCGCAGGAGCATCCGAGACTTCATCGCCTTTTATACAAACGAAAGGAAATTCTTTAAAATCAAAATAATCGTCGACAGAATGAGCTGTGATATTAAGTTTTGTTTTTTACCCTGGTTCAACTGCTTTTTTACTTCGTGTACACACACGAATGGAAGCTGCCATTTTTAGAGTCACAGTGCTTGTGTTAATTTCACAGTGCTTGTGTCGCTAATGACGATTTAAGTTTTTATTATTTTTGTTTTTTAAATAGTGGTTCATCGACTATAATTAACAATTTAAAAACTTCTAATAATTATAAACTTTATTATAAACGGTTATTATAAATATTTAATACAAATATGTCATTTTTTTCTTCTATTTATAAGTATAAAATGATGCTAACATTTTTGAAGTATCGTACTTCGTGAGCAAAAACGTTCAAAGTGGATTTTTTTTAAATCTCTCCACAGATTATTTTAATTTTTCGATTTTTATTATCAAAGAACATTGTAAATTCAGAATCTCTTCTAATTTTCTAGGTGTAAGAGCATTTTATTTAATTTTAGTTAAGGCGCAACGTGACTTGGTAGTCGATTAAATTTGTATAATCATGCAATAAAAACATATTTTTCAAGTAACCTGAGTAAGCAGAAATAAATCCAATTAGTCATAAAAGTTACACTAAACAATGTTTTATTGGAATATTAAAAAAGGTTTGCTAAGAACATCTACACGTCGTGGGGGTTCACAAGTTCTTAGGAAACTGTGCTGACTGGACCTGTTGGACACATTACACCGGTCAAAAGTGCAATACTGAAGTTGATTCAATACAAAGCAAGCATACTTATTTTTTGTACTGAATATTTTTTGTTTTTGAAATAAATTTTTGTTTTCCAGCCAGAAACAAAGATGACTGGGAATCGCTCATGGGGGTTGAAGAACGAAGCAAAGTTATTCTAATAGAAAAAATGTCATGAAAGGAAAAAAATTAGCTCTTAATCTACGATATAAATAGTTAAATGCAATAAGTTTTTTTTTTCCCGGAAAATTTTTCAAAAAAAATCCTTACATAAATTATTTTGTTTCCAATTAAAATTACTTTTATAAGCTAATATTATTTCGACTAAAAAAACATTAAAAGAAAATTATATTTAAATGCTCTCAAATACTTCGTCTGTTTGCTCTTCATTCAAGTGCGAAATGACTTTGGAACCATCTACAGTAGCTACGGATGCAACATCTCTTGATTTTAGAACTGGAAAAAATTATAATAATAATAAAATAACATTAGTTTTATTATATTATTACCAACATATCAAAAAAAATATTTTTTGTTAAGTTTTAATGCAAACAATGGAAGTTGTTTGTCACATTAAAAACTAAATTGATCAAATGATAAATAAAATGATTACAAATTATTTTTGTTATTTTTATTAACTTTCGTATCTGTAAGAGTTTGATGTTTGTATCGAAATTTCGACAACTTTCCGATTAGTTAGAGCGGTCATATCGTTACTGGAGCGTCTTGCGTAATAGCAATACAAGTTCCAACCGTTTTGCAATTTCTAAAAGTAGAATTTAACACTAAATTATTACGAATTAAAATGTAGCGCTTTCCGACCAGATAAAATGCTTACTGGAGCACTATATTAGCTGACAATACAAATTTCAATCGTTTCTTTATCATTACAAGCAGAATATATCGATGTATCATTACTAGCTAATTTATCAGTAATCAAAATTTCTACCACTTTCGGTCTAGTTACAGTATTTTAAACAAAACTGGATGACAATACAAGTTTCAATTGTATCTTCACCGACATAAACGAAACTTATCTCGCCATTTTATAGCAAGCCAAAATTTCGACAGCATACTATAAACAAACTAACAAATAATAAAATAAAATAAAAATTCTAAAAACTTCATATTTCAAGCTGACTAAATTTTACTTTATTTTATAACATGTCGTTGAAAAGCCAACCAAAAATTTTGGGTTTACGACTACTATTGTTCAACTCTGTAGCTTTGTAATTTTGAACCCAATCCAGAAGACAAGGGAACACCTAGATCAAGTATTGAGAGGAATTTGCCTTCGTGGAGAACTTTTGATTAAACTAACCAGCATTTGCGTTACTTGGAGAGGAAAACCACGAAAACACCCCATGGTTTGCACATGTAAAGTAAACGCATGTTAATTTCTCCTACTATATCAACAAGCAATAGCAGTACGGCAGATGGATTTCCAGAAGAGCAAGAAAAGATAAGAAAAGAAAGACTTTCTTTCCCTTTTTTTTAAATACGGGGTCTTGAAACATTTTATTTTATAGGGCAGTTTCATACAAGAATGAAATTACTTACAATCGTATACAACATCTAAGAGGCATTTCGGTTCTGTCATGAATACTGGCTGAATAGAAGATATTACTAATAGAAAGAGAGTAAAGCGATTTATTACAGATTTGCTTCCTCTCAGAATCATTTTAGTTGAGAAAGATTAGCACCAATAATTTTGGTCTAAATCTGACCATTAAAAAGAAAATTTTAAACAATTTTTCATATTGACTGAAAACTAATTGATTTTTCTTACATTAATCGGAAAGAATGGCTTATAGCTCACTTGGGAAAAATGCAAATGTCTATCTGCATGACTAATTAAAGTTGTTCAACTATTAATAATATTAGATGTAATTATTCAACCACATTCCGGGTAGAAAATATTGCTCAATTTTTAACTGAAGCCTGATGACAATACAAATAATATTTGTTTCCTAAATGTTGCAAGCAAAGTTAATCTCCTTTTTTTCTTTTTCTTATCGTAAACCGAAAAATTTCTACCCCTTTCAGATATTAAACTAAGAGCCACAATTTAAAAGAAAATATTATGTTAGTGAATAGGAAATTTAGGGGAATATATTAAACTGCATATCTTTTTTCAAAAGCTCTTTATTTCATCAAAATAAGCTCAGTTTACTTCAATGAAATGCTCCAAGCATAATTTTAATGTATAGATGCCTGTCTTAAAGTAGTTCTGATTTTTAGAATCAATAAATCCCGATATGTAATTTTTCAGATTGTCTCTCTTCTGATACGGTTTAGCCCGCAAAAACTGTTCTAAATGCTCGAGAAAAATGAAAGTCGGTTATCGAATAATCCGGTGAATAAGTTGGGAAAAGCCAAATTTCATCAAAAAATGGCTCTCGTTGAAAATCGGGTTAGTAATGAGCATACGTTTAAATAATCCAGCTTATTGCTCTTGGCATTATTTATAGTGCGATTTATTTTGTTGAGAAAAACCCACAGGCCAAAATTTTTTAAACCAAATTTGCACTTTTCGATCGTTAACAGTTATCTCCCCAAACAAGTGTAACGTTCAGTCGATGTGCGATTTAAAAAGCGTTAATCAATTGACGTTACTTGTCAAAATTTATGATTTTGTAAACTTTTGAGGTTTTTGTTAAAAACTTTTTCGGTAGTTGTGTTATGAATCGTGAAGGTACAGAACAGTCGCAATGTATGACATAAAAAGATAATTAGCATGTATTTTCTTTTCAAGTAATTCCATACAGTGAATATTAAATGTTCAGCAGTTGGTATTAATGTTCTGTAAATTAGATAACAGAATAAATACAGCTTGGTGCCCGTTTCCCTGTAGGCCGGTCTGAGCAAGCAAAATTATTTTTGGCGTCCAACTCCTAAGGATAACAATAATAAATAAACTGCTGTTTGTAGAAA
>NW_027261676.1:0-6161 GCF_043381705.1 Parasteatoda tepidariorum | reverse complement strand
CCTTGCATAAGAAAGCAAAACAAAAGCACTGTAACTGATAAAACTGGCCCTACAGCTTTCCAATAGGACTTGTAAACGTGAAAACTAATCACACCCTCCATTTTCTCCTCATCTTGCACCAATTTCTGAGCTTCAATACTTTCAAGACTCACTTCTTTATCGATTGAAGCAAAATCTTGCTTATCCTCCTCTCTTTCTTCATTACCCAAAAAATAGAGTTGCAATGTCTTGCTTGGTGGACCTGCTCGACATGGAAAGAAAATTATGTGATCGAATAAAACAGTAGTTTTTTGTTTTCAAACATATTTGAACCCTAGAGAAAAAAATAAATAATCCTCTGGGACCAAAATTTTAAACAATCGATGAAAATGTGATTTTCACTTTAAAATATGAAGCTTTGAAGAAGTAAACTTATCAAAAAGCAATAAAATGCTTCTTTTTTTTAAAAAAAAAAAATCAATTACTTGAATTTCATAAAGTTTTTTTAGTATTTTATGCATTTTAATTATTTCATAAAAAATGTTTTAATTTTTTAGCATTATCTGCATATTATTGGAAATTTTTATAGTTTACATTTTGGTCATGAAGAAAAATCTTCTGGACTTACATAATTAGATATTTATATGCCATAAAACTACCCAAAAAATTACTTGAATCAAATTTCTTACTTAATTTTTCATTGTCATTAAAATCCTTGGACAAAGGTGGGGAAAACTAATTATATTTCTTTTAAATCAATTGCTTTGCGAAGACACACAAACAAACAAAAAAACTGAAAATATAATTTTTTTCAGGGCTAAAATTATACCAAAAATGTAATTCGGATCAAGAGGATATAATGAAACCTCACTTAGTCGACATTTTGGGGTCCAAATAAAGATATTTTAATGGAAAATTATATTCTTATAAGAAAAAGAAGACAAGAAATATTTAAGTAAATGTAACTATTTGATTCGTTTCCCTAAATGGAAACATTCGATATTGCTTTTGATCCTGAGAAAAAAATTAATACATTTTTCACAGAATTTTATTAATTTTCTTTAATTCAAACAAGATTGTCACTCACACAATTCAAAATGAAGATGCATACAAAATTTATGGGGTAACAGTAGAATTTCCATTTCAATTTTCATTTACTTAAGAGCTGTAACACTTACTTAAGAGCAGTAAGTAAATATTGCAGAGCATTAAACACAGATATTCAGCAGTATTATACTACAGAGGAGGAAAAAAATATAAACCATCTGTAAATCACAGAAAATCTAATTCTTAATCCATACTCTTGTTATATTTATGCAGATCTTTGAGTTGAGTGACATTGAAATACATAACTAACAACACATGATAATTTTGTGAGCAGTATAAAATTTCATTTCCATAGAAAAAAAAGGATTTATTTTTAAAAAATAATAAGCATAATATACCATTACTTATTTTTTTTTAAACTTACAATAGGGTAAATGAGTTAAATAATAATCCTTCAACTTAAAATTTATTCATATATACAATTGTATAAATAAAGCCTCTATTTAAAATACAGTGAACAATAAAATGTGAAATGAAAACTTAAAAGGTCGTGGAACAAGACTATTTTTTTCATTTTAAAGAACAAAAAATTTTAAAAAATGAATTGATTTATTAACAACTTTATTTAATTCACAAGCAATTAACTCAATACTCTCAAATTATCTTGACACCTGCATAAAAATTTATTTCCATTCCCTGCAGCATTTTTTTCTTCAGTCAAAACAGATAGTGGGAGGAAGAGGATAGGTAACTAGCTACTTTATTTACGTCGCACTAGAGCAGCACAAAGGGCTTTTGGCGACGGTCTAGGAAACATCCTCGAGCATGAAATGAAGACATGCCAACGCATTTTTGATCCTCTGCAGAAGGGATGGCTCCCCACCTTTGGTAGCCAGGCGACTTGTGCGTTAAGTCGAGTACTTTACGGTAGAAAAGTTTAACAGTTTAAATACTGCACAGTCAGTCCCTACAAAATCTGATCAAAGTAATCACCTACCTGCTTACCAATTGCAAGCAGTGATGCTTGACTTCGGTGTTCTACTGGTGCCTTTACAATCATTCCACTACACAGGAAGAGGATAGAGAAGCCCATTCAGTCGTAGCCAAGTTATTCAACAAAAAATAAACACCTTTTAAGCACTCAAATAATATTTTTAAGCACTTTAAAAAAATCACAATTAGGTAGGATTGGAAAGTTTTTGACAATTGTCTAAATTTTTGGATCATGTAAATCGAATAGCATTTTGATGCGCTACAGACTGACGATACGCCAAAATAGATTGGGGTTGAATTAATTGTGAAAACGTTGAATAGAGCAATGCGAACAATGTTTTTCTGCATAATTCGTAGCAAAAATCAACATGGTAAAGGAAAAATTTCATTTTGGAAAAGGGAAAATCAAGCACTTTTTAAAAAGCATCCAAACACCCAATCAAAAAAAGCATCTTTAAGGGCTTTTAGAAGACAAAGATCGAAAATAAGCACTTTTTAAAAACGCTACGCACCCTGCCATTCATAATGCAAAAATGTTTTCAGTTTCTATCATGAACTAAGTTTTTCGGTCAGGAAAAAGGTTGATCCTTGTAGTATTATAACTTATGTAAGATTATGTAACAGCACTTTGAAAAAACTATTATTCAGATCAAAATAACCAAATATATATAAATAAAAATTTAATAATATTTTTTATTAATATATAGCATTGAAATTGATAACTTTAATAAAATACCTTGGCTGACCACCTGCCCTTCAGACAAAATCATCAAATGATCGCAATTTTCAGCAAACTGTGTTTTGTGGGTGCACAGAATACGGGTTTTGTCTTTTAAAATACCCATAATGCAGTTGGAATATATGTGTTCGGCAACATGTGCATCAACAGCTGACAGGGGATCATCAAACAAATAAATATCAAAATCCTAAAATAAAATATTATAATAAAAGAAACGTATAACATATATCAGGACAATCTATTTAGAAAAAAATATTCCATAGTAATTAAATTTTAATACAAACCTCTATAAGTGGGGCAAAGCTAACTTTAAAAAACCAACAAGGCAAGCACAGCTTGTTTGCAACATTCTCAATTGGTTTTAACGAATGGTGCTTTTTATCCCACATTTTAGTGATTTTTTAAAGTTAAGAGATAATTTATGTTCAATGCACTTAAATAGGAGAGAAAAAAAAATGTGAATAATAGTCAAATATATTCGCAACTAACAATTTTTTTGATTCACTGGTAGTTGCACTTACGAGGAATAAATTTATTAATTATTATTGCCTGTTCTGTAATTTAAATATTTATAATTATTGTTATCTGTGATTTAAGCACTATCCTTAGCATAACCATTGATCATAAGAAGAATAAAAGTGTATCAATATAATTCAATAGTTCTTAGAACTGATAATTGCTAAGACTACAGTAGACCCAAAAAAAAAATACAGCTTATGATAATTTATATTTTTCAACTATAACAGTTCGTAAAAAAAAATTATAATTATATAAAGGGAAGGTTAACAATGTGAAATTTATAATATACAATAATGAGTATAGTGAAAAGCCAAAAAAGTTGAAAATAGAAATTTTAAAATGTTAAAATAAATAATTAGAAAAAAAAAGTTATATTTGAGCAAGAAAAAGAGTGTAAGTTGGAAGCATGTATAAATAGAATATTATCGATAAAATAATGAAAAACAATGATGCCCGATTTATTTAATTGTATGAATAGGAATCTCGATGTGTGATTTTTAAATCATGTGAATACGAGACCCAATATGAGATTTTTAAATTATGCGAATATAAATCTCCCTATGCGTAATATTAAACTGAGCGAATACATATTGCAATGTGTAATTTCAAATTGTGTGAATAACAATCCTGAAGTGTGTGTTTGTGTAAGTAGGTACAATTACAAAACAATTTTGTTTCTTGTATTTCTAAAAAGTAAAACTTTTTTTGAAAAGGCAAAAAAAAAAATTTAAACTGAATTGAAAAAAAAAAGACGAAATTCTGTCCAACAGCGGACAAAACTCGCCCCTGCGAACATAGAAATTTTTAAAAAATAGACCTTTTTTTGAAAAGGCATAATTTTTCGTTCTACTTAATTGGAAAAAAAAGCCAGAATTCTGTCAAAAAGAAGACAAAACTCACCCCTGCATACATAAATAAAAACAATACTTTATATAAGAATATGAAAAATTAATTCTGAATCTATCAGCTTGGAGAACAGCACAGCAAAACTACACAAATTGTTATGTATCTAAAACCAATTTAAAGCAAGAAATTGTTTAAAAAAATTGTTAAAACTTAAATTTGAATTTTGATAATCGCAAGAAAATTAAATCATGTCACCTTTATAATTATAATACATAGTCATTGGCATTCTAAAAAATTTACCAAAATGACAAAACTGATCCTTGATTTTGATTCATTTTCTCAATATTTGAGTTCAATGCAACTTTTTATAGGTCTCTGAACAGTTCTAGAAACTGAAACTACAAAATTATTTTGTAAAACAGAGCTTATCTTAAATAATAAAAATATCCAAATACTACTGCATTGATAGCAAAGCATTAGAATTTCTGTTAACATAGATTATCTAGTTTAGCCAGAAAAATTAAAGTTGTGCCATTCAAAAACTATGAAAAAATAAACTTCAGTTTAAAAACCAAGAAATATTTTTTCAAGAATTTTTATTATAATTTTTAGAGTCTTACAGCTTTCTCATAGTTTTCTAAAAGCCTAAAAATTTTCCTTGATTTTTATCTACTCTATAAAAATGATACACCTTATAAACTTGGGATTAAGTTATCCTTCTATGAATAAAATGATTGTGTAACAAAAACTTAACTCATTATCAATAAGAAATAAATGAGGATAAAACAAAGCACTCAGATTATGATGATTAACATCGCTAGATGCACATAATCACGATCAGCACATGACATAAAAAAAATTTAAAAATTTAAAAGTTTACAAATATAATAAAATTTTAAAACATCTAAAAAATAAAAATAATTATAGAAAAAAAAACATGAACAATAACACCCAATAAAGGAAAAAACGATCAAAAATTCAGAAAATGCAACAAAAAAATTATCCTGAACATTATAGCCCAGTTGATTAATTACCTGATAAACAGCTCGAGCTAAAGAAATCCTGGCTTTTTGTCCTCCACTCAGAGTAACTCCCTTATCCCCCACTTCAGTCTGATCACCACAGGGAAGTGTCTGAAAATATACAGTTAATCATCTGGTATTAAAGGCTTCAAGCAATATATGATTTGGGTGAAATGCCTGCGTGTTTAAATTGACAGTTAGCAAGAATACTTTTTTTACCAAAGACAAAAATTAAAAACTTTACTTTTGATAACGTCTTAATCAGTCACTCCACTAGACTTCGAAAACTACAGGTCCTTAGGACTCAAAACTTTCAGATTTCAGAGTCCCTTTTCACTAAAAGCGGGTCTCCATATAAAATATGAATTTTCAACCTCGCTATACATCAGTTATTTTTCCCGTCCTCTCGATAATTTTTTGCATATTTGACGAGTTATGGCGAATGAAGGGAGTTACTGCTTACTAAATGCATTTCTAACATTAAACATCATGTGAAGCACAATAGACAAATCCTAAATGTCATACGAATTATGAACTCTTAGCGTTGCAGTGTTAATATGGAAAGTGGAATTATATATAAATTTTCAAGTAACTGAATTCAGTTCAGGTCAGATAATGACCTGGATTCAGAAACATAACACTACAAGTTCAGCCTACCCCATTCCGAACTACGCAGAATTTATATATAGGGTGTCCAAACAAAAGGAAATAGAGAAATAAAAATAGAGAAAACAAAAGGAGATAGAGAAATGAAACAAACAGTATGTTAATTGTGAAAGTTGTAAAAAGTGCAGAAATTTTGGAATTCGGTTACAAAAGTCATGAAAAAATAACGCTGTTCACGGCACCGATATATTTAGATGTCGCAAATGCTCAGTCAGCTTTGTTAGAATAAGTTTTTTGGAAAACTGCACTATGCAGGGGGCATAAAATTCAGCAAATTTTTAACAAACAAGTTCAGATGCTTCACTTAACTTAAGCAGTTTATATACCAGGGGTCTGTCCAGACATTTTGT
>NW_027261675.1:1947-7049 GCF_043381705.1 Parasteatoda tepidariorum | reverse complement strand
TTTTTTTTTTTGCGGACTGTACATATTACGTATGTTCTCTACATATTATTATATTAATTTTCAATGATAATTTAAGGGCTTTATTTAAAAAAAACTACTATGAATATTCATAATTCTAACAGAAGTAGAGTCATTTATTATAATAATTATAGAAGATACCCTAATTATTTATGTTCACTTCAATATTATATGAATATTTTAAAAGATAAAATTAACAATTTAAGACTTCAAATATTGGATAAAAAATTTAAAATAATCTATGTTTAAAAATTAAAAAGGTTGATATAAATATAAAATTTCGATTTAAGTTAAGTTTTTAAAAATCATATTTTATTTATTATACTATCGATAACTGTTATAGATCAACATATAACAGTTATCTAGGTTGATATAATTTAGTGCTTCGGGAAAATTTTATTCTCAGATTTTCTTTAGATATTTACAGGCATACATCATTGTACAGTAAAAGGTTCAAATTTTTACAGAAATAGATTCGTAATCGTTGTAGATTCTTTTAAAATTTGATTAAAAATGCTTGTCTGATTGCTAATCTTTTTACAGATAAATGAAGCTTAATGAAAATAATATATACACGGTCTATAATATTTTGTGATTTAGAAAATAATAACTTATTGATTCTGCAACTAAGAAAACAATAATCAGTTCAAGCATTTAAAGCAGATGAATCTTTTAAAAAAAAAGCAAATTTTTTTTGCCACTATTTGTTTAGATAGCAATAACACCATAACTATTTCTTCAAAAATTAGTAATTTCTAGAAGAATAACGTATGTTTATAACGTATAGTACCAAATAAAAAATCTTAGGATTAAATAATTAATTTTCCTCGAGTTGGTGTTAGTTTGAAGTTAAAACTCATTTTAATGCTGATTATAACTTTTTTTTAAATGAAAAATGGTGTTTCTCTCTTTGTTTTCGCACATTTAATATCTATTCCTCTCTGAAAAACAGTAAAATTTAGCATGGGCGAAATTCGAAACATTTATTCCTCTATTATTTCATGAATATACACACTTATTATCACCGAAACAAAAACATACATTTTTTTCCAAAAGTGGATTATTAGCTTTTTATTATTTTCAAGCTGAAAATTTAAAAGTGAAGAAGCGGCTATTCAAATTACAATATGTATCTAATATACCTGCAGTCATACCTGTACATTTATATTCTCCTTAAAATGATTTTTTTAAATGATATAAATATTTTCTTTTGAAAACATGAGTATTAATAACGAAAAAAAAAATGAAAAATGCAATCAGAGTAAATGCTTAAAAAAAGCGAGCAATAATGACATATCATAAAAATACATTAAAAAATAGGAATGAACATTCAGGCACAACTTTTTCTTTATTTACCGTTCATAAATAGAAATATTTAGTTCTGTGTTCAGTTATAAATTTCAAGAAAACCATTAGTCTTATGTCATTTCACAAGATATATCTTATTAAAGGTAAAGAGCCATGGTGGGTGTGTGAAAGCTTGAATAAGTTTCTTATTCATCGATCTGACTGGGGAGCCAAAGAACCAACAGGAGTACTCCAGTGCCTACCGGGCCCAGTGGAATACATTATTATTCATCACACAGTCACTCCCGCCTGTACTTCTTTTACAGAATGCTCAAAATCTATGAGAACAATACAATTAGAGCACCAGAAGGATAACAGTAAGAAAAATGTTATTATACTTTTAATTATAATACAGAGGGGGATGTTCAATATCCCCAATTTATAGGGTACTCACTGAAATTTCTACTCAAATTCTTAACTTTTGATTTCTAGTCACTTTCAGTTGTCTAGCACGTCTCTATAAAAGAGGTGGGTAGGCATAATAAGTGGCTATGCACTGTAAAATCAGACCGTTTATAACGCCACTTGATAGAAAATTGCGGTCTTAGAGTCTCTATCTCTGAAACGGTACAATATGTGAGATACAAAGCTGTAGAATATCATCGATTTAGTAAAAATATATACCTTGTAAAAATTAATGCTAAGAAGATAACGGTCAAAAATAATTTTTTTTACGTGATAAAGATAATAACAGAACTACTACCTGATTGGACTAAAGAACTTAACTCGCCAGTTGTTTAGAACACTGTTGGTAACTATGATTACGAGATAAAACTATTTCAAGTAGAGGTGGAATAAAAATTTAGTGCAGTGCTTAACTTAGATTGGGAAGAGAAGTAAATTGTAAATACAGATAATAAGTATAATAGTAAATACAGATAATTAAATGGTTTTTCAGCGTAATCTCACTTCTTCAATTCGCAATTATTTCATAAACAAATTAAGGCATTTTTAAGTATTCTTTTCTTAGCATTAATCTTTGGAAAAAGTCTATTCGTTATAAATCTGCAATTTTATGCAACTTTGTAAATTATTTTTTCTCATATCTCTTATCATTTTGGAGATTGAAACGCTAAGTTGGCAGGGTACCACCGGATGATGCAATAAGCGGTCTTTCTTTGTAGTACATTGCTACTTGACTATGTTTGATAGAAACTAAATGCAACATCTCAAAATCTGGCAATCAAAGTTCCAATTAAAACAAAGAGAATTAAAATAATCAAAGCTAAATTGGTTACAATTGTTAAAATTGGTTAAGTGAAAGTAATAAAAGTGAATTACGATTTTCAGACGATTATAAAAAACTTTCTTGGCAATTTTAAATCCACTTATTTTCAGTTCGAGAGTAATTTATCAGATTTTGATAACGTTCTTAATTCTCAACAAAATATTAATATGTCGTTTCTATTTTGTACGTTCGAACAAAACGTTGACGCTGTGGGGACAGCATGCATAACTCAAAAATATTAAGTTTTGTAGATTTCCCTTATTCAAAATTAAAAAAAAGATTAGCTTTTTAAGGATAGTCGGGAGAAAGATGTATATATCAACGATTAAAAAGATATTTTCGAAGATTTATAGGAATTTTTTTAATGAATATTTAGATAATATTATAAAATTGAGTGAGCCACTCAGAAATACAACTTAGTCGATTTTAAAGCAATCATATAAATTTTCCTTTCAGAATGGCTAGACATAGGTTACCATTTTGTGATCGGAGGAGATGGTCATGTATACGAAGGTCGACCGTGGTACAAAGTCGGAGCTCATACAAAATATCACAATAAAAAATCTATTGGTATTGCTCTGATTGGAGATTTTGATAAAGAAGCGCCAGATCCATCTATGCTAGACCTTATACCGAAAATTGCATGGTGTGGGGTGGAAAAAGTAAGTCAATACGCCAATTTCTTACAGCATAATTATTAAAAAAAGTGACAATAAAATTAATAATTTTTTAAAAGTGCAACCAAAATTCCAAATTTATTTTTTTCTTTAATTTTTCTTTTTGAAACAGATTGGCATTGGAGCAAAGTTCAAAGTTCTTTTTACTCGAAAAAACTTATTTAAAATTAGGGCCGATAGCAACACAACAACAAATCACTCAATTGATTTTTATTTATAGATATTTACATAATCTAGTCATTATTTATTTTTTTTTTAAAAAAAAAGCATAAATGAATGTTTAATCCTCAGAAGATTCTAAATACATTTTAAAGTACATAATTTATCAAAATATTTAAATTTCGGAAATCTCATCTGATAGAAATTTCAAAATGCAATTTATGTAAAAGAAAAAATAGATTATGTCTATTAAAAATGTTTTATTAATGTCCAGTACATAATAAGAAGTTCCGGATCAAATTGTGGTTTAAAGTATCGGCACTTTGAGTGCATTTTACAAAATTCATTTTCTACTGTAAAATATTTTACCATAATTTGCACAGAAATATTTATTTAAGGAGAATGATTCAGTGATTTTACGGTAATTATTACTATAAGAATTACGGTATATCAGATTTTTTGTTTTGTAATACGTTCCGGAAAAAATATATTTTACGGTAAAAAGTACCGGCTCCTTGAGTACCGATACTTTTTATCGTAATTTGATCCGGAATGATTTTGCTATGTAGATGCATCTGAAATAAGGATCTCATGGGGTTTAAAAAGTCAAAGAAGTGGGTCTTATTTTGCCATCTACAAGACAAAAATTATTATTAGCTTACACTTCAGAATACCAAAATCTGCTGATGAAGTTTCAATGCAATGTATTTGATGTGGTATCTGTCTTTTGGCACTTGCCTCTTCATCTGTGGTTGACTACCAGTGGCGATGAAGGAGTGATATTAAAAACTTAGAGCGATGTAGATATGCAAGAGAAATTATTTACAATATATGCATGTTAAGAAAAATGGGAAAAATCATCTCGCTGTCTCACTTATTCCCAGGGACATAATCAGAAAATAAATTTTATAAATAAGAAAACAATTTTTTTACAATTTTTATCACTTCCTGATACGAAAAAATAAAAGGAAAGGAAAGATAAAAGGGGGGAAATTATGTTGAACAAGGAGTAAAGCAAAACTTTAAAACTTTGTTGTCTTCTGTGAAATTTAGAATTTTTCCATTTCAATATTTAGTAACCATTGTATTCAATGACTACTTATAATATAGAAAGAAAAAAAATTCAAAATAAAAATAATATTTTTAAAAACCACGTTTTTGTAGTGGAGAATAATAATTAAAAAAAATTTAAAAAGCGAAAACGTGGGGCGCATGAAATACATAACAGTTATGTTATATTAGTGTGTGTATGTGTGCTCTTGAGAATATGTGTATGTATATCTGAAATTGTAACTGAATGTGGATGTGGAATATGTTTGTGTATATGCATATGTATGGGGATGTATATGTGACTGTGCACGTGTATGAATAAGAAAATGTGTATATGCATGTGTATATGTACTGTTATGTATTTCATGCCCCCCACGTTTTTCGTTTTTCAATTTTTTTTAAATTATTATTCTCCACTACAAAAGCGTGGTTTTTAAAAATATTATTTTTATTTTGAATTTTTTTATTTTAAATTATAATTTTTTTAATTTTTAATTTTTATTTTATATTTTTAAAAAATTATTACTTTTCAATTATTATTATTCACTACAAAGAACGTGGTTTTTAAAAATATATATTTTTATTCAGATTATTTTTCTTAGTCAAGAGTAGTCAAGACTACT
>NW_027261675.1:0-1635 GCF_043381705.1 Parasteatoda tepidariorum | reverse complement strand
AGTTGAGAAAAAGTTCTTTTTCGTCTTCTGAAATTACCAATTGAACTTAACTATGTTTTCAAGAATGGCTAAATTTCAGAAGGGGCGAAGCACGTTATTCGCCCCCTCAATTTAAATTCACAGTAAAATAAGTAATTTTTGATTTCGAAAATAACCTTAAAGTTGAAAAAGAAATGGTTATTTTTCTCTAAAGTTATCAATTTAACTTGACATTATTATCACGAATGGCGAAATTTCAAGAGGGGCGAAGTACACTACTCACCCTTCATTTAAATTTCAGAATTAAATAAAGTTTTTTTCTTAGAAAATCGCTTCAAAGTTGAAAAAAGTTTTTTTCTTCCTTTAAGTTTACTAATTTAAATTGACTTTATTTTTGTGAATGTCTAAATTTCAGAAGGGGCGAAACGCAATATAGGCCCTTTTATTAAATTTCAGAAGACAATAAGGTTTTCTTACTTGATTTTATTTTCTGGAATGTTTAAATTTCAGGAGGGGCGAAATATATTGTTTGCCCCCTCACTAAAATTTCAGAGGGGGCGACTGCCCCCCCGGCTGGCACGCCACTGCAAGCATTACAAATAATGCTTAGTACTTACATTTTGAATCTTCTCTTAATCGGAAACTTAGTGACAAGAATTTGTTTCTTTTAAATTTAATTCTGTGATAGATAAAAAACATTTTCGACTTATTAGAAATTACAGCAAAAAAAAAAAAAAAATTATCGAGCATCTGAAATTAATTTTTTTCTTATTTTCCGCGATATTCAATTCAAGGAAATTAAATAAAACATGATATTCATTCCCTCTTTTATGCGTTTTTAAATTTGCAAATGTATACCAAATTTGCAAATGTTCTTTCAAAAAGTTGAATGGGAGAATTTCTGCGAGAAAATTTCTGATACGCACATGATGACTTATATTCGCAAAATGCAAAAAAAAAATAAAATAAAAAAGAGCAATATACACAATTATTTTTGCATTTGAATAAATATTTTCTTGGGTGCAAAACCTGAGAAATAATTTTTTTTTTTTTTTGCACCGTTGGTATTTTAAATTTCACAGAAACGAAGAATTTAGTTTTTTTTAAACGAAAGAAAAATATTTTAAACCCATATAGATTTTTTACGAAAATTGTCCTCAAAAAAACGACAACTAATATATTTTAGTTAGCGGGCCTCAAAAAAAGGCTTGGTGGGCCTGATGCAGCCGCGGGCCGAAAATGGTATCCACTGATATTGTATACATATTTTCTCCTGTGTCCATTTCTTAAAAAAAAAACTAGCATTGCTGTTTGTTTTGTTTGCAATCCTGCGATTCTATAATCCACCCTCTCGCATACAAACGAGGCAACTTCGTACGGACTCTGTTAGTCCTGGTCAAAGCATTGATAGGCAAATTTTAAACACAACGCATCGACTGAGCGGTGTTTAAAATAAAGTGTTTTAGAGGCACCGAAAGACAGAGAGAAATTATATTCATTTGCGTATAGTAATATAACACTCTATACTATAGAGACAGTGGGCCTGGTTGGTAGGTCACTGGGGCCATGTCCAAGAATTCGTGGGTTTGATCCGTGCCAGCCGAAGACTCCCCGTGTAGTAAATGGTGACTGATGCTTGTTAAATCTGTCGAGTCG
>NW_027261674.1:0-34161 GCF_043381705.1 Parasteatoda tepidariorum | reverse complement strand
CTTAAGTTCAGCATTTAGTTATTATATGATAATACTAAATATAAAAAATTATTAATGTTATTTACATAGTAAAACATATAAGTCCTTGCTTAGAGTTAATCATTAATTTAAACATACAATTTTAAATGAGAAAAAAAGTCCCCCCCCCTAAGAGCAGTTTTGTTCCGTTGGGGTACAAACTTCATGATCTTGTTCAAACTTAGTATACAGAAATATTAAAACATTAATGCTAGTATATAATTTACACCCCTTTGAAAATCATACTTATATTAAGCTATTTTTCTATTAATGTATTAGTATTCGAGATGTAGAAATAAAAAAAAAATTACAGCTAATTTAACACATTGGACATTTATTATTCAGAAAGGTATCAACAATTCACAACTGAATATGGATTAAATAAAGAATTGTGTATTATTCACATTACGAAACAGATTTGTATGATCAATTCTTTAAAAACATCACTTGATACCTGAATAAACTTTTGCATATAAAAAATATATTTCAGGCAAATCTCTCCACCTTTAGGTGTTATTTTCGAAGTCACTAATATTGGGAATTATAATAAGAATTTAAGGGCTATTAAACCATAACCACTCTCAAATAAAGAAAACTAAAAAATTGAGATTTCAGTAATTTATATGTACAGTTAATTGAATTTTTTTTCAAAGTTAATAATGAATTAACTATTTGCAATGTAAGAAAAACTAAATTGTATCTTAAATGTATCTAATTTTGTAAAATATTAAAGAAATATATATCCCATTGAATTAGCAATAAAACTGATAACTGATTTCTTTGGACCATTGAGAAACATAAATAAAAGAAATGTGATTGTCAATTAAAATAGCTTTGCACAATTTCTTGATTCATAAGAATTTAGGACAATATATATCCTTCTTAATGAAGAAAAAATACTTTTATTTCTTGAAAAAAAAAAGTACTTTGAAAAATTCTTATTTATAAATGTTTTCCTCTAAAATTAAAATGCTTTAATTATATATAGATCAATACAATAAGTTAAAAGTATTACACTTATTATTAGCAAAAATTTTACTTACCAGATGAAACAGTGAAGACAGAATTGTCGTCTGACATGGTAGCTTGCTTGGTTGAATCATCTTGTATGCACACAGGTTGATAAGTTTATGATCCTTCGTTCCAAAGCTCTTGCCATACCAGGATTTCCACAGAAAAAATGAACAAAATAGTTGCTTTTAGCAGTCTGAAGTATGAAGTAGCCAAAAACTATGAAAATAGTTGCCTAAATAAGAACAAAAATTCATCAAAAATATGACTAAAATTTTGTTAATGACCTAATTGTCATATACCATGATTTATTTAGTCAAGTTGGTAGCAAATATGATAATTTTTAAATAAACGTTATGCTCCAGCACTATTTTCAATTTTATCAATAATTGATCTAGGAAATAAATATACACACGCACACACACATATATATATATTCATATATATATACATACATATATACATATATAATGATCAGTCAAATTCGAAATTCACGCATCGTAATATAGTTTCAAATTTTTTTTTTTAAAAAAAGCATGTTGAATTTCGTAGCCATTGAAAGATAACCATTGAAAAGGCGATCGAGAAACAANCTGTAAAAAATTTACATTGCAGCAACTAAGTAATCAAAGTGCTGCATCTGCCACCTAACTTTTAGAGAACCACAGAAACATTAACTGAATTGGATGTTTTGGACAGTGTGAAAAATAAAAACAAAACAGCAATAAATTGTGAGGAAGACGAAGAAGATGAAGACAGACATGATGAAGAAATCACTAATCCTTCATATGATGAAATGTTAAAATTATTTTAAACAATTCAATAGTAGATAATAATTTACAAGATAAAGATGTATCAATTTCTAATTTAATTATGCCAAGTGTTTATGAATTTAAAATTTGTGTTATGTTGTTCAAGTATTTCAAATGGTGATTTTCTATTTAACGAATTTTCCATATAAGGAACTATTTATCATGATTTAGTGACTTTGTTAAATAGAGGTTCGACTGTATTTTAAAAAACAAAACTTGTAAGAAGGTATTCCTCAACACAATTTTATAATACTGATATTAAAGTAATAATTCTAACGTTTCAAAGTCATATTAAAATGTTTGTTTGTTTGTTCTTCAGCGGTAAAAAAATTATGTGTCTTATTTACCAAAACTCCTTTTAGCTAGTAGTACATTGTTTGTGAAAGGTTAAAAACCATCTAAGAAGAATATACTGCAATAGAGAGATTTTACTGTGTTTGAAATAAAATAATTATTTACCTTTTTATTGCAAAATAATTTCATCACCACATCATACTGACAAATAATTACAGTTTGAGATGTAGTACAACAAATGAAGGGTCCATTTGTTACAGCATTTTCTTGAACAGCAAACAAATGGTAGTTCTTTATATTTGCCACAGACTTTAAAGTGGTGGGCTGATAGGAGGAAACAAATACCCGTGATTTCAGGCAATCTAGATCAACTGAACTCAATTCCCGATCCTCACCTATTGAATATATTAATTTACATTTTTCAGAAAATTTCAGGAAGTTATACGAACAGTTTTATAAAATATTGACACTATGAAATATTTAAAATAAAAAATTATGCAAACAAAGAATCCCAAATAATTTCATATCAATAATTTCTTAGGAAGAGGAGTCTGACTATCTTTTTCAGTCAGATTTAACATCCCATATATTATTGGACATATTACGCATAGTATAGCAAGAACATTTTTATATGTGGTTATTTCAAGCGAAACTTCTTAGGGGGGCATTTATCTAAGAATAAAAATGCAACTCCATAGGCCACTTTTTATCCCCACTATTAAAGAGTAAAAAATAAAAATTAAAATAAAAAAATTTAAAAAAAAGAAGAACCTCGTGAAATGATGTGAAGAAGACACAAATCAAATTCAGCAATATATTTGTTTGTTAAATGTTTTATATTATATGTCTAAGGATATACAAACTTAGCATGGTAGTATGTATAGTAAGTTGCCAGTTTTTCATATTTCACTTGTGATACTTATCCATTGTGTTTCTTTTCAAAAATAGCAGAATTAATCAGAATGACTTTCTTTTAAAGATAAAATATTTAAATACTTTGATTTCTTGATCCAAGAATAAGACTGTAGTATTATTTAAAAAAAATTAAATAGAGTTCAAAAACTAGGAGGAAGAAATAATTATTAATTAAATTATATAAAAGTAAAAATTATACATGAAAGTAAATATAAAAGTGTTATGTAAGTTTAAAAAATTATAAATTATAAGAAAGATAATTTTTCTAATGCTATTTTTTTTTTTGACCTAAAGGACTTGGTTAAGACTGCTTCATAAACATAAATTAAAATAAAAGTATTTAAACAAAATATTATTTTACATTAACTATTTTCTCTTTTTATACTAAAATAAACTATTTTTGACTCACAGCTACAATAGCTACTTGAAATGGTTTGGAATTTATTCTTAGAGATCCAAAGACAACACTGGCATATGTTGTTACATAGCAGAGCAGATGGGTCACCCAGTCTTCATTTCAAACTTCCTACCTTTAAATACAAAGGAATAGTATATTAGAGTAAATTCTGAACCACAGAGAAATAATAGGAAGAGCAATTTTATCAAACATCTAAATTTTAGCACATACAATCCTTGGCTAAGTCAAGGAAAGTGAAGACTGGAAGCACCATGCACACTGGGTGTGACAAAACTAACTTGCGAAGTTATCGAAAGACTTTTACCATTTGATCTCAGCTTACATTAGAGAGCTAGTATTTTACGAAAATAATTATTCTAACAGAATAACAGCATTTCCAATTCTCATCCTCTTTTCCCTTTCTAACGTTAATATTTATAAATTTTCATTTACAAAAATTCATTTTAACTGTGCTGCATAATTTGATTAAAAAATTATATTTACCATTTATAAGGAGTGCAACATTAATAATTTTTAGACTCATAATTTGAAAAACACGCATTATTCCATCAATTTTTTTAATGGATGAAGGAGACTCATCTTGCATATCTGAAAGAGCATATAATCCTTCTATCGCATCCAAGAGCATAACCTAATAAAAACATACTTATAATTATTGCAAAAGAAATTAAAAATGGTTCAAATTAACAACAAGTCTTATACTTACTTGTTCATCAAATATACTTGCACATAAAGGATCAATAGCTTTACTGTCTTAGAGACTTATAATTGTTTTTGTATCCAATCTCTTAAAAAATAAAAAGATAGAATTTGTTTAATGTTAAGCTTAAATATTTACTAACTAAATGAAAAACAATAAAAGTAAATAAATGAATATTAATAAATAAATTAAATAGGTGAGTAAATCAAATAATTAAATAAGTATAGCATTTACATAAAGAACTAGGTATACAGTTTTAGGAAATGGTAACATATTAAAAATTTAACTAATTTTTTACAGAAGCAGTGAAAATACTACAAATCATGAGTTACTCAACATACAGAAGAATCGCACAAGGACATTTCACTAAATGTAGATAAAATAAGTAATACAACAATCTATTAATTAGATAATTAAGCTTCATTGAATACAGCAAATACAAACAAAATAACAAAATATAATAGTCTTAATAAAACCATGAAACATTAAAATATATATATATATATATATATATACGCAGTCAAACCTCTAGATCTCGAGCTTGAAGGGAGAGGAAAAAAAATTCGAGATATCGAAAATCGCATGCTATCGATGGTAGAATAAAGAAAAATGCTCTTTACATACCTTATTTAATATTCCATATTTATTTTAAAAACACTTTTTACACTTTCATTTAAAAAAAAAAAATTCAATTGTTGTTTGTTTTAGAGATGTGAAAGAAAGTTTGTCTATAACATTTTCTAAGTGGACCATAATATTCGGCTGCCTCTCAATAAATCTCCTCACAGTATCTACTGCAGAAAGTGCTTGTTTGTTACTAACATTGAGCGGTAAATCTTAGATTTCCTCATCCTCTTCTTCTGATACCTCACAAGAAGCTTTTCTTTGTGCGATGATGTCATTGTCTTCCCACTGATCACACACTGTTACAGCATTATCTACGTTTACAAAGTCAGGAAATTCCATGTCGTCAAGCTTCATGAGTCCGGTCAATCTGTTCCTATCATTTTCGGTGTGGTTTTCATTAGAATTAACGATATTGATTGTTTGACTATTTTTGTGATCTTTAATGAGTTCAGACTTCTTGAAGCCATTCATTATCCTAGAGGAAGACACATCATTCCATGCCTTGTCAGCAATTCTTAAATTTTTTTTTTTTTTTTTTGAATATTTTTTTAATTTTAGAAAAAGATCTACACTATTTATGGAAAAAAAATTCAAGTTATCGAGGGATTAGAAAAAAAAAATCCTGAAACCAAGTTCTTTTTAACATTGAGTGTATAGGAAATTTGAAGGGAATTTTTTTTTCTCTTCGAGATATCAAAAAATTCGTGAAATCAAGGTTCAGGTTAGCGAGGTTCATCTGTTTATATACATATATATACTGATTTCTATACACTATCAGGATCAGTGAAGATTTAAATACTGGATTCTACAAAAGATTTTAAAACAGGCTTGAAATAGTGATTCCAATTTTAAAACTGTAACACACTTTATATATAGGTTAAACAGCTTAGGTGAAAGGATAAAGTTATGTACTTTTTACTTAACTTACTTTAAGACTACTGTCTACTTTTGAAAGGCTTATTTCAGCTGCTTTTTCCAAAACAGATACCCACATTTGCTTTTCATTGAAGTTATATGTCATGATATACAAGATCCTAAAATGAACAAGCAATAAAAATAAGAACAAGGAAATGATTTTTAAAAAAAGCGAGAAAGAAAGAGATAATACATTAGATTAAATTACTAACATTGGAAACGTTAAAGCAATACATGCTAAATTGAATGCAAAAAATAATTTTAACAAAAAAATTGAGCAGCACATAAAATTTGTATAGAATTTAACAATGAAGTTTAATAGACATAACATTATTAGAAGCATGTTACTTGACTAATCGAAATAACTTTAACTTTTTAAATACCGAGCCCTCCAAACCACAACATGCCCAGAATACCGCAAACACCCGAAGTAGGAAAACAAGTAGCAAAAATTTCCTACCACCAGTTTTACTCTGGAATGACTGATCAACTCTTTATTCACCTGTGGAAATATCCCCAAAATAGGAGTTCAAAGGGAAGAAAGACATAATTTGAAGCAAGAATATCGATAAAGTGAAGAGATTTATAAAATGTTAATAAATGCAACCTTTTTTTTTTTTTAAATTTATTATTTATATTAAAACATAAGTATGTAATTCCATGTAATCCAGTTATACAAAATCTAAATTAAGCATTTAAATTGATAATAATATTCTCGCACAAATAAAATCCTTTTTTTTCGTTGCAAAACAAAAACTAATATAATTCAATAACTTAAATGATTGAAAAATAAATTTTAAATTTCTTAGAAACCAACATTTAAAATTAACATCAGTCATTAAGGAGAAATTAATTTGGTGATAGTACTAAATATTATTCAACCTAAATGTGTGTCTTATTTTATATCAATTTACAATATGAAATAAGAGAAACTTTTCTTATTATTTAACAAGGCTCTGAAACCATTAAAAATATTATCCCCAGAAACTATAATTCCTCCTCAAGGTATAAAAAATATTTTTTGCTCTAGCCAGCATTAAATTCCTTTCAATGAAGTTTTCATTTGTAAATTATATTCCTTCAAGTGCTGTACCATAAAAGAGTTTGTAAACTTGTGCATAAAAATTAAAAAAATGTTGAAGAACTATTTTAACAATAATATTTTAAGTACAATATTTCTATATCATTTTAAAAAATCGAAAAGTTCAATTTTTTTTCAAATAAATTATCTTATCTAGAAACTATTTTTTAATGTGAATTTCAGTTCGGTGTATCGGAAAAAATTTTTAAGTTTGAAAATTAAAAAGTATAATAATTAATAAAATTATTTGTTATAAGGTTCTTGTAGATAATCTAAATTGCTTAACTAATTTTTAATTATTTGAAAGTAAACAACTCGAAATAGATGCCAAATTTTGTATATGTCTTTCCATAATTCATATAAAAATATTTTGAAGCATCCATTTCTTCGTTTTTGAAACATCCATTATTGCTGTAATTTTTCCACATGTCCTCTTCATATGAGTATTTGATAATTTTTCTCAAGAATTTTTAAAATATTGTCGTTAAAAATAAAAATGCATAAATATGTGTAATTAAGTAAATTGATCTAAAAAAATTATATTCATAATAAAAACAATAAAACTGCTTTTGAATTTCTATAAATAATTGCTATAGTAAAAGTAAGTTTATGTGCAATTTAATAAGAATCTAATAATTGGAAAATTATCATAAATTGAAAAAGTGGATTGAAAGCAAACAAAATAAATGTACAACTATATAACAATATCTTCAAAGCTTAGCAAATATATATATATATATATATATATATATACACAATGTCTAAATTTTTATTTCATAACTATTAATTTTTCTTAATTTCATTTTTAAAAATTTTAATGACTATATTTAATAATCTATATTTAATTACTATATTGAATGCATAATTTTTTAACCTCCGACCCCTTCGTTAATCAGCCAGACAGCTATTCTTTACGTATGCTAGGGAACACAATTACTTCCTATTTCAACAATGCTTTCTAGGCTAAGATTTATCTTTCTGTCACGTTTCACATGATGCTCCTCGAGCTTTGTGACCTTGATCAAATTACAGTTGATAAGTTGCATTTCAGATACTATGGAAAACATTCTGATGAGAATTATATATTGCTTTTAATCTAATTATTCAGAAACATTTCAACAAATAATGATAAAGTAAGATTTTATTTATGTTAACTTTTATAAAACTTTCAGAATTTAAAATTCCAACAAGTGAAAACACCTGAAAATTACCTTTTAGGCAAGCATATAGTGTGGGGAAATGATTCAACTTTCAGAACAAATGGTAAATCTGAATTGGCTGCATAAGGAAGTTCAGTAGCAGAAACCGAACTTGATACTGTGATTGATGATTTATCTGATAAAAAGTCTATTTCCAGTAAAGCTTCATCAGGGTCCTTCTCCTCTGCAGTTTCAAATATGTAAAGAACACTATCTTCAAAGCGCATATATCTTCCATCCCAGCCATGTTTGTTAATTCTAAGAAAAGGACAAATAATTGTATTAAATGAATGTAAGTAATTAAATGATAAATTATGCCCAATTTTGGTTTAAATTCGAATGTTTATTCAGGTGTTCTTAGGTATTGTTCAAGAACAATTCAGAAGTTCTTTTTATTACTTTTTACTATGAAAAACCAAAATAACAGTTAAAGAAATAAATTTGTAAACTAACAGAAAATATACAATGTTTAACTTATTACGACCTTGTATACTAAACCATAACATTTGATGAAAATTTAAACAAAAATTTAAAGTAAATAACTTAAGGAATTCATTTGGCAGTTGGTCTGGCAGAAATAAAGTAGATTTGTCTTGTAATTACTATGCAAAATTAATACAGTAGTTCACTTTTAGTATAATAGTCCAAGTTTTAACTATTCATTAATTCACAATTGTTTGTTTGGAGCTACTGCATTGTGATAAAACCAAATGTAAATAGTACTAAGTTTACACTTACTTTGGCACTTTTATCCATCCTTCTGATATGTTTGGAATTGTTTCAACTTTATCGACTGACGGAAAATTGCTTACAGCAGTTTTGAAATGCTGCATGAAACCTGTCGGTAATCCTCAGGTTTTTGGCGATGATGAAGCACATTTTGGATGACATTCTAACAGACATTCTACAAAAAATAAAAAAAATAAATTAGGAAAAAACTAATATCGTGTAATGAATAAGACTTAAAAATTATATTATCTAATCTATAAATTACATTTCAGGTAAAAAAAAAAGAAAGAAAGAAATTGATCGGGCATGTATTTTTTATCTTACATGCATCACCAGATATTTAACTCCTTAATTAGAAATAATATTTAAGTGCCCCTTCTCACTTTAACAATAATGAACAGATAAGTGGCACCAAAATAGAAAGAAAAAAATTGACCTAATAAGATACTAATAGATTGACCTAATAAATGTTACTGAATTATGTAATTAAATATTTAATAAACAAAGTAAGCTTAATCTTTTTTACTGAAATGTGAAACTCAGAAATTTGAAATGTGAAAGAGCTTTGTTGTTTTTATAGCTATTACTTAATATTTTCAAATACGTAGTGAACATTCAAAAAAGGATGTTTTAAGACTAAAGGTTTCTTTTAAGACTAATATGCCCAGCATGGCATTTAAAAATTTTAAGATTTTTCAAGCTCTTTTCATATAGCTGTCATTTACCAAAAATTATAACCATGATTATATAATATAGAACAATTTCAGTCACGAAAAAAATTAAAACCTTATGTTTTTCATTATGAATTGAAAAGTGTGATGCATGTCTGGAAATAAAGCTCTATGATGTTCTTTTTTGCAAGAAATAGTGACAAAACATATACATAAGCTTTTCTTATCCATAGCTTTTTCCATTTAAACTATTTGGATTGATTGCTGATAATGGTTGTGGAACTCGCTGACTGTACCAAGCAATCTAATTTGTTTTAATGCTAGGAATGCAAAGAATAATGAAATTCATTGTCCATTTACTGAGATTTATGTTGAAAGTGTTAAGTCAAATTATTGTATGGTCAGAAGGTGTGTTAAAAACATTTGACGAAAAACTAAAGAAGCAAGGAGAGGCCTTCAGTTGTCAGTGATGATTTAATAAGTTACATTGATATGAGAGAAAAGATATTTTACACCGCCAACTTTTTCTGATGAATAAGCTGGAATTGCATAAACAGTTTTGCATGAAATTACTTCCAGGTACTTAAATTACCATAAGTTGTGTACCAATTGCAGGCCAAAAGTGCCTACAGATGTCCACAAAATTAAAAGACTTTGGGTTTTGATATTTTTTTTTTCCTGGTAGAGATAAGGGAGAGACATAGTTCAGGAATTTGTCTAACCGACACATTCTTTGAGGAAGATATAAGCACGTTTTTCGCAATGATGAAGCACAACATAGAAAAAAGTTCAAGATGTGTCTTTTTATATAAGAATAAAAATTGACTGGAAAAAAAAGATATCTTAAGACATAAGGTCATCAGATTTTTTTCATAAAAAAAATTATTGGAAGAAATAAGCAAATTTTTTTCAGAAGTTTTTGATGTTTCAAGCAAGCTAATGTGCTAGGTTTGAGTCTTATCTCTATCCTTGAAGTGATAAATTTTTTCTTTAGCAGCACTAACAGCAAATTAAGTAAACTAAAGCTCAGCAGCAAAGTAACGAGACAAAAAAGTCCCTCAGAAAGTACAAGAATAAAACAAAAAATTACCTTGACATTTAACAATTGATCTTCCTAAATACATAGAGTCCAAGCAAATGCAACATTTAGAATTTCTCATGCACACAACCTCACAGAAACGATGTGGTATTTTATGCTTCATTCCTTGAGGATGGACAATTCTTTCACTATTTTCATTAGAATCACAGTTAGAGTCAGACTTAGAACTCGGCGAGTAAGTGATTGCAGTGTGCATAGCTCGTAAATTTGGTGTAGCAGTGGGCATCAACTTTTGTAGCCGTTGATTCTGATAAATTGCTTACTGGAAAAGAATTTGGGAGCAAAACATTTTAACACAAAATTTCAAAATGGGGGAAATTATATAATATCTAGAAGAATGTTGTAAACTTAAAATCATGTTTTATGCTAGTCATCACTTATAATTTAATCTGTGCAATCATATAATCTCATTAATCCTCCTTGCAATATTGGACCTCCATTATGGTCTTCCATCTCACCCATTACAGATTATCCAAAATAAAGTGTGCCTTTAAAATTTAAATTTTTAGAATGCATTTTAAAAGAAAATGTCTAAGTTAAAAATGACCTTAAAGCACTTAAAATTTTACAAAAAATCTTAAAATTATCACTTAAAATTAAGAAATTTTGCACTTAAAATTTAAAATGCACTGTGAAAAAAAAAGATAAATTCTTTTTTTATGGTTTTTACTTTACTTGGGTGCTCCAAATTAATGATTCAAACATCTTTACATATGCCATTTGCTATGTTTAACATAAAAACAAAATTTAGAAGTGTGAGCAATAAACAACTAATGTCTAATAACGGAGAAATATATTAATAACTCATTAAAGAAGATATATTGATTAATAACTGAGTTAACTAATGCCTAATAATTAAGAAATAAACTAAGTTAATTAATAACCGTAGAAGTTTTTAGCTAAAATTCAATTTTAATGAGAAGGATTTCAGGGTGCTTTCGATTTAATTTTTATAAAAGATTATTACAAAATTTATAATATTTAGAAAAGATATTTTTTTCAGTTAAAACATATTTTTATGAAGACAAATACAATTGAGAGTATTTCTACAGACATATGACAATAATAACAATTAAAAAAAAAACATCTCTCACTAAGTTAACTAACTAGATTATTTTTTATAAACAAGCTGATTTTTCAATTTTTGCAATATAGGGTTGGAAGGGCTATCACATGATTGTATCTTCACAACATAACCCATTGTATCAATTATGATCATCCTAAAATAAAAAGTCAAATAAAAAAATATTATTAATTTAATATACGGTCTTTACTTTCTCTCTAGTGAGTTATAGATCGCATATTTGATTAATCATTTTTTGACGCGATATACTTCTGTCGATTTCATCGAATATCTCTGGGTTATTCGGTAATTATAACAGCGTAGTTTTATAAATCCTGAAATTTTTAATGTGATAATATTATTGATCCTGAAATTGAATCACGCATTTAAATAATTTTTTTCACGACACTTTCTTTGTAAGCTTTATCGTTAATATGAAGGATTTTGTCAAATAGTTATTTCTACGCTTTTCCACGTGATTTTAAATAATTGCTTTTTCACGAGTTTTTTCTGGTGTTATCGTAAATCTAAATGACTTTTAAGCAGTTATTACCACTTTTCAACGAGATTTCAAAAATGTCATTTTTTATTATTTCTCAAGTTTCAAATTGTCCATAGCATATATACCATAGCATACATATATTAATATACATTAAAAAATTTTCAATAGACTAATTGGTTACCTGAAAAGTTCCGTTAAAAAGTACAATAAAAACAGAAAAAAATAAAAGTTAAACCCTTATATCGCTACTGGCGCATGTCTTTACGTGCTGGCCGCTTAATCAGAGCTCCGATGCATCAAGATGATAGCTGCTATACCGGTTCACTGACATATGCTTTAAATTGAGCTTAGAAACTATGCATACTCCAGACGTTCTACAAAAACACAATTTTTATCCGGTAAACAAACTGGACAGCTATTTTCTTACAAAACAGTAGGCTGTCAAAATAAACATCAGGCTGTATGCATAAATATTAATTGCTATTGAACAACAAATTAACTGACTTTTCAGCATTGCTTGCAGAGGAAGTAATAATTCAATAAAGGAGAAGGGCACAAATGTCAGATTAACCGAAAAATGTTACACATGCAGTATAAAATTCAAGGCACTGCTATACTGTGGCTTTATTTTTTTTTGTTTTCTACTTACTTTTGTAAGCCTCGTGCTATACTTTGTGGTGCAATCGTTTAAATAAAAAAGAAATAAATAAAGAAAGAAAGAAAAGGATTAAATACATCACCTGCAAATGTATCATGACGTGAAGCAGCAACTTTATCTTTGGACTTCCCAATGATGGGAACATCTGAAAATAACAAATCAACAATATCAAATAATCATACTTACATACACAGGATATCTGCAAAATTTTAGACTTTCAAATTCATGACCTTCCATGACTAATTCGAAGAGTTTTTCATGACTTAACATTACTACTTTCTCCGACAAAAAACACAACAAAAAATTTAAAAAAACATTATAATAACATTCATTGAAATGGTAGGTATAACCAAAACTGTTATACTCTGCATCCTCATATTTATAGATTTGAAATTTAAAAAACACAGTCAAGAAAGAGTGGAAGCAATGAAATAGTTGAAAAAATACAAAAGTAAATAATTTGTTTTTCCTTTTCTCTGTATAATTATATTCTAAAGATATTTTTCTTGTTCATCCGTAAGAAAAGAAAGACTTTTAATTTTTCTGTTCGCATTTCGGAATAAAAAAAATTCGGTAATCACTGGCTTTGCTTCCGTTAGAATTTTGAATTGATAACATTAAGAAATTAAATAATGACAAAAATTCTGAAATCACAGAAGTTTAAAAGATAATTTGCTCTAGAAATCCTTTTCCTTTCATTTTTTATAATGAACACCATAATTTTTAAGGAACATGATAAAAACATTTTATATTTTAATAAAATAAGACTGTTAGTGGGGATTTTGTTACAAATTCAGATATTCACAACACCATGAAATTAAATTCCATTTCAAAAATTTGATTTTTTGGCGGCCATAAGCCATGACTTTCCATGATTTTTTTTTTAAAAAAAGTCAAAATCGTTACATTTCATGACACATTTTGCTCAATAGCGAACTTCATGAGTTTTCATGATTTCTCATGACTTTCCAGGTGCGCAGACCTACGCGTAATGCATGCTCTTTAAATCTAGTTAAAAGAAGCTTTCTTATCTTCTATCAAAGGTCGAGTAGCCACGGGCACACTTTTGATATCGTCTGGTAATTCTGAAGGTTCTAATGTGTATTGACGCAAATCTTTTTTCAAACCAACAATAGAAACTGACAAGCCTTAAAAAATGCGTTTATGAGCAATGAAAGCACCTCGCTATTCTAATCATGTGGAACAATTAAAGAGCATAGTTGAAAACCTTAGACAAGGTAAAAATTACCTGCCAGCTCTACCCCTAGGTTAAAATATGCCCCATTATAGTTTCAGTTACTCTTAAACCAGGGACTATCTTTCCAGCTCATCATGGTTCGTAGTGTAAATGCTAGTCTGTTCACGTTATACAAGAGAGGTCGGGGGTTTGTATCCCAGTTGAGGAGATTGAATTTTATCAAATAATATTTTGCAAGTGGATAACTATTTAGTATATTTTATTCAGTTTATAAGTTATTCAGTTTATAAGTTATTTTTCAATTAATTTTTTATTTAAAAAAACTTAGAATTTATAAGAACAAAAAAAAAATGAATCGATGTTTAGTATATTTAATTAAAACATGAGGATTACTTTTTTTTTTTAAAAAAAAAGTTGTAATAAATATGTTTTAATAACTAAATTTTTTTAATTTATAATAATTTTAAGCTTTCATTAAACTTAATTATGAAAATATAAACAAAACTATATTATCAGGCTTGTTTAAAAAAGATAAAAAGGACTATTTATAACTTAAGTATAATCCATCGATTTTCAAATAATCAGAATGCATTCGAAATAAATTTTGTATTTTTAATCGAATGATTTTCCAATTATGTAATAAATAGTTTTTCTTTTTTTTTAACTAGTCCAACATACTTTTGCTCATATTTTCATAATTGAATTTAATAAAAAATTAAATTATTTATTATAAAATTTAAAAAAATTCAGTTAGCTTATCAAAAAATTTTAAATGACTTTTTAAAAAGAATAATCCATACATTTTGATAAAAAAGAATAAAAAATTAAATACTTAATTTTTTTTGTTTTTGAAATTTTAAATTTTTTTAATGGTAACAATATAATATTAACTGAATAAAATATACCAATTAGTTCTTAGGACACAAATCTAGAGAAAAAAATCAAATGCCCCATCTGAAATTTGAATCCCCCCCCGCAACTTCTCCGGCAGAAAGCGGATAGCCTAACCATTAAACTACTAATCCACACATTGTTAGTTTAAATGAACTGAAACCTTTATGAGACTTATTTAACCCGCAGGGACTGAACTGACAGTTAGCCTTTACCCTATAAAATGCCTTCAACCATACTTTTGAATTTAAGATTAATTTTATNAACTACAAATCCACACATTGTTAGTTTAGATGAACTGAAACCCTTATGAGACTTATTTAACCCGCAGGGACTGAACTGACAGTTAGCCTTTACCCTATAAAATGCCTTCAACCATACTTTTGAATTTAAGATTAATTTTATTTTAATAGAAATTGTACGGATGTGTACTTTATGTATAAGTGAACAAAAAGACAAGCAGCATTTGCGTGAATTTAGTAACATCAGCTTAGAACAATATATCATAAGTAGGATCACATTGGAAATCATTTCTAGAAACCATCTTTACACTGAAAAATTACACTTTTTCAAAATATAACCCTGTATATTCAAATCTTCTTTCTCTCTATATTTCTCTGTATATTAAAATTTTCTTTCTTCAAATCTTCTTTCTATTGCTAATATAAATTTCAAAATTTTACCTGGGTTGCCACTCAAATCTGGGAAAAAATTTCCCTGTACATATTGCAGGGAGCGTAGCCGAATATCCCAACAAAAAATAAGCATCTTTGAAGTACTTTTTAAGCACTCAAAAAGTATTTTTAATCACTAAACACATTAACAAAATGCAAAATAATTTTCAAAGAATTTACATGATCCGATAAAATAGCCAATTTCTGACAAAGAACTCTTTTCTTGATTATATTAGCCATTTTAAAATGATCAAAAGATTTTTCGGCTCGATATCAGAGGGTAGAAAAAAGCTAGAAATTGAGAACATCTTGAGAAAATGCAGCAGAGTAGCAAGAATCTCAACTAATCCAACTCAGTAGACGCACATGCAGACACCTCAAGTACTTCATATGTCACCATGATTGATGCTATCATACGCTACGGACAAACAGCACGCCGAAATGAATTGTGAAAACATTCAACATGGTAAAGAAAGAAAAAATCTTCTAAAAGGGAAAATTAAGTACTTTTTAAAATTACCTCATGAAAATAGCAGTTTTAATTGCTTTAAAAAAAGAAAATCATAAATAAGCACTTTTAAGAACTTTTTAAAAACGCTACGCACCATGCATTATACAGATTATATTAAAAGGAAACACAATTACTGTGCTCTTGTGCTTCATTAGGGTAACTATGCTAGTTTTAATTGCTGGAAAATCTTGGAGGAAAAAAAGGAACAGCTGAATATATTTAAATAATGCTATAGTAAATGAAATAGTTTAGTATAGTTGGAATATCATCCTATCCCATAGATTGCATTGAGTGGTCACCATTATGCATTGAGTGGTCACCATTTTTTCAGAAAGAAACTAATTTCCCTGCATTTTCCAAAATTGTAAAGAAAAAATAATCAAAATTCCCCGTTATTTCAGGTGATTTCCCCTGTGGAGTGACAACCCTGGATAATTAGAAAACTGTACGTGTACATATTTTCTATTTAGAAACCATCTCTGGCATAGTTGATTTTAGCCTATAAAATTAAGCTTTTTCAAAACATTACTTCATACCTACTTTCACTAAATTATTGTAAATAAAAATTTCAAAGCTTTATTTATAAATTTAATAAGCAAAACAGATGTACCATTCAAGATGAATTGGGAGTCCTTTTTGTTTCTGATTTAGGATATTTAAATAGTAGGTTGCTCTCACTTCATCATCACAATCCTGGAAGCTCCTCTGCAGAAGGACTAAAATATTTGGGAGAAGCTCTTCACAGTGAGCGCCAAACTTAGCCAAAGAATTCACAGCAGCTGCAAAATAAATGTATGTACATTCAAAACAATGATCAATCACATGAATGTAATACATACCCGCCAACATTGAAGAAGTAAAATAACAGAGATTTTACTAGCGACATTTATTAGGCTACGAGTAAAGTTTTGATACATCATGCATAATCATGTAAGTCAAAAAGAGAAATTCAAAATTAGAAATAATATAAGCACTTACATGTAGCAAAATGATATGTATATAAATCTTAATCTAAAGAAGATTTTTTTATACCATTATTTATAAATTATTTTATAAACTATTTTATAAACGTTGTTAAACAGACAACCCTATTTTGGGTTTACGGCTACTAATGTTCAACTCTGTCACCTTGTCATTTTGAACCCAATCCAAAAGACAAGGGAACTCCTGGATTGATCAAGTACTGGGAGAAATTTGCCTCCTTGGAGGACTTTTTGAAGGAACTAACCCACATTTACATTACATAAAGAGAAAACCACGAAAACGTCTCACAGTTAGCCTGACTGCAAGGAGTACTTAAACTATTAACACTGAACATACTGAAGTGCTAGCAATATCACTATCTGTTGAGGAATAAGAGAAGTATTTTTGCCATCAGCGGGCATTATATTGGGAAAATTTTTTTAAAATAACTTTCTTCAAAAAATACAGCGAAATTTTAAAATGTATGGGTTAACAGGAGATAGTCGTAAAATACAAGAGTCTTCGTTAAGGAACAGGACAATTGGCAGGTATGGTAATAATAAAATTCGAAAATATCGTTTTGCTTCACAAGAGTGCAGTAAGAACGAAAAATACAATTATTAAATAAAGTTGTTCAAATTTTTCTCATCACAAAAAAGTTTATAAAAGTAATTTTATGTTAAAGTTATAAATATTATTATGCTTTAATGTATATGGAATATCTCAACCTGGTTACCATGCTATGTACTTATAAATCAGTCGATTTCTTGAATATTTCTTTTCTTCTCAAAATTATATGCCATGTAAAGAAATGTCTTCATTGCTCCATTTTGTTTCTCGATGTTGCCATATTTGCGGGAACAAAACTGCGGGAAACATGTTTACGCAAGATATGAACTGTCCCATTTTAAATTTTTCTTAAAATTTAAAATAAAACTGTTTTCAGTTTTAGAACTAATTATTTTTTAATTGAATTGTTAATATTTCGTGATAGTTCAAATTTCTCCTTTCATGTAAAAATTTGTCAAAATTTTCATTATTCTACTATCACTATCTTTTTCGTACAACTCAGGAGAACCTGGGTTCAGATAATTAAAAAAATTAAGATTATAAATGATAATAAAACGTTTCGTAAAATTTTGAAAACAAGTAACATATTAAAAACTTAGCAAGCTATTTCTGTTTGATGTAGTAAAATTCGTTAAAATAGTTCGAGATATAGCGTACAAATCAACAAGTAAAATTAATATTAAGGGGCTCAAAATTTTGAGGGCTCTCTGAGCAAATTATATAAACCATATATCCCAGATACAGAATACAAATCCGTCGAAAAAAGGGGCATATTTTTTCAGTAAAAGTATATTTTGGGATCTGATTTCGTAACTTAAGGTATATTCTGCACTGATTTAATACCGTATTTGAGGTAACTCCCTTGAACCATTAAGATTTAGTTTTAGAAAGTGAAGATTTGATTATTAGATCAAAAGTTATTCCTGGTGGTATGCTATTTTTAAGAATAATTTATCTTAGAATTCTGAATTTTTCATGATAGTTTAACAAAAGTACAAAAATGATTTAAGTGCAAATATTTTAGAGATACATCGATTTTTTATAAATTAATTTTCTTTAGATTTAAATGGGTTACAGTAGTTTTGCTGTAAGATTTTTCTTTTATACTTGGATTAAATTGCTCAGGATAAAACAAGTTATAACACGTATTTTTTTTTCTCAAAAAATCGAAACTTTTGGAACGAAAAATCCTTGAGATCCCTTAAGGGTGCATGATAGATATGTGGTCAACAAAAGGTGCATTATTTTGAAGAACATGCAGGAATTTTAAAAATAACAGTAGAATTTCTTAGTTATGCAGAAGATAACTTAAACAGTAGTCGCACACGCATTGCTTCATATTTTAAACGAGTTCCTATAGCGGGTTACGTGTTAAGGCAAAATTCTATTTTGCATTTGTCTATTTCTCAGTTAAACAAAAAATATATTTCACTGAATATTATTTGGAAGGTAGGTTTCGTGGATTTTTTTCGGTGGTATAACGATTTCTTACGGTAAACTCAAATTTGACGGCAGACAGTGTTGTTGGCTGAATGGTTTATGGTGTTTCAGATTTTAAGAGGATAAGTTAATTAAGACTTAATTTGAGGAGTATGCTGACAATCATCTAATGATTACTGAGAAATCGAATTTTAAAAAGGTCATATTTTTAAAATTCGATTTTTCAATAACTATTCGACCAATTTTGCTCAAAATATATATTTTGCCAAGCAAAATTACATACTTTGAAGTGGTGTAAAAAATTATATACTTAACAACTCAAAACGTTTCAAACTTATGTTAAATAAATTAATACAAAATGATAAATATTAACAAAACGTTATTTTCTTAATGGATAGAACTGTACACGAGCTGTAACTGTAAATGAAATGCGGCGAAAGGCGCAAAAAAGTAAAATTAACATTAAGGGGTCCAAATCGTACCTTTCTCTTGATCAAATTATTTCTCAGGTTGTTGCCACCACATATATTTTAGGAGACAGAAATCCAAATCCGAATTTAAAAAAAAGAGGTATGTATATTAAGAGAATACGTTTTTCTGTCTGATTTCGTAACTCAAAATCGGCTGCACTAATTAATTAGCACATTTGAGGTCATCCTCTCGAACCATTAAGATTGGGTCCTAGAACGTTAAGATCCGATCATTAAATTAAAAGTTATTCAGAATGGTCCGTTTTCTTTATTGCCAATCTAAAATATCTCGCTGAATAAATTTGACCTATAACTAAAAAAAAAGTTATTTAAGATGTCCCCTCATCTCCGCACTAACTCTTCGCTCCTTTACTAATTTTTGATACAAACAGATTAGAAGCTAAAATTATGTTTAAATTAGCAAATAATACAATAAATATTGCAAATCTTAAATAAAACATGATAGTTTTTAATTTCATATATTTTTTTTCACTTCATATTGTCGATACAAAGTGTTCTTAAGGAAAATAAAAAATGTGTACGTTTATTTCTTAAAGAAAATATTATTTAGACACTAACAGTAAATGCCTATGTAAACCTGCACATGGAGTCTTTAAAATTTTGGTAAATCATACAGTAACATCTGCTAGTACTCCAAGTTCAACACTTACATGAAGAGCATTTTATAGAGTATCAAAACTCCACATTTTTATGTTAGAAAAAAATTTTTTTATTAATAATACTCCAAATTGCCGATCACTGGTCAAGTGGTTACTGTACTGGACTAAGGGACCAGTGGTTGTGGGTTCGAATATCAAGGTAGAAATGTATGTAACTTTTTCTCTCTCCGTATTCTAATGTCCTTTCTTCTAAGCGATTTTATTTTATTTTATAACCGTCGTTGAATAGCTGACCAGCCAATTTTAGGTGTACGACTACTAATGTTCTACTCTGTAACCGATTTCGAACCAATACAGAAGACAAGGAGACTCCTGGATCAGTATCCCCAAAAGTGTGATTTGTTACGGGAACAGGGAGGACTTTGCGACTCGACAGATTTAACGTGCATCAGTCCATTACATGTTCCATTACATGTTCAAATATTTATATTAATTGCTCATTTAAAAAAATATTTATGTGGTCTTTGGTGTAAAAAATGCCTATAATAATAATAAGCTATTCACACAATTTAAAAATATTAACAAAAGAATACATATACGTTTTAGACAAAAGAATCGTCTTAAACAGTGGTTAGAACTTGCGCACTACAAGTAGTGAAACTACTGTAGTCGCTACTTTTTTTGTAGTTTGTAGTGTAGCGAACTACTTTCTTTAAAAAAAACTAGTTTAGGGAGATACAAAAAAAAAAGACAGCAATTTGTAGCAATTCTTAGCAACTACTTTTATCGGTAGTTGAGAAAAGAAGTAAAGCTCTAAGGGATTTAATTTTTCGAATTTGATTGGTGCGAATCTTCGCGGGATCGTCAATGAATGCAATGAAAATGACTCTGTGGCTGCAGCTGAGCTTTAATAGATATTACGTATTTAAAATTACGTATAACTAGGAATTAAAATAGACAATTAATCACTTTGGTACATACAAATACAAATGCACACTTGGTACTTACACATACAAATGCACACTTGTGAAACATTGATGTTGTTTCAATTTTAAAGAAACGGAATGCATTTTTTATGTACTTAATTTATAAGAGAAAATAAAAGAGCATTTAGCAATTGAAAAGATGCGATTATTTGATAATTTCGCATTTCTTAAATTAAATTTTCGCTGTCGAAATATGTGTAAGCATTTGAAGGTTAAATGAACAAATTCGTAAACATTTTTTTGGAAAAACAAACTCACTCTTGTAAACATAAATCTCTCTCAATTATTCCCTTACATTTCATGTAGGCCAATTTGTTATTCAAAACCATTTTGAATATAGTTGCAAATTAAGTTTTTCATCAAAGTTTGTCTCCTAAAAGTAGTGAAATAGTTACTACAATTTCAATAGCCACTCCATTTTAAAAAAGTAGTTGCTGTTAACTACATTCGTAACAAAGTAGTTGTAATAAACTATAAAAACAATGTTTTTTCCGACCACTGATCTTAAATGTAATATTTCACTTAATTAGCTTTAATATGGAATCAGTTCATCTAAAAAATAATTTTTCAATGTAACTTAATATAATTTTTTAGACTGACAATTATGGGAACTTCGGAGTTTTAAAATGCTGAATATTACAAAGTTTTTGAGCTTTTTTATCAAAATATCTGAGAGTTAAGACTTACCGAAAGATTTCTGAAGTCACAGATGCCTGCTATCCGGAATCAAGGAGCTTTTGGCACTGAGTAGACCACTGCCAAGGCTATTGCCACACAACCATACAAATAATAAGATCTCATCGGACTTTTTCTAAAACCTAGAAATGTGCAAACACTTTGTTTCAATATTAATCAGATTACTTTAAAAAACATCTACTTTATTCCTACTATTATTTTTCATTGCAAAATATTTTAATAATTAAGTATTGACAAATTTTTGTTTAAATTTAATATTAAAAATAAACTGGGAACTATTATGGTTTTGCCGTTCATATACGAATTGTGCGTAAAAATGTCATTTTTGTTTTTTGAATTATGTTGATTGAAATAATTTATTAAATTGCGAATTTTCAAAAGTTATTATTATTATTTTACAACTGAACGGGTACTGCCTCATTGACACAGGAAAGCCACCACATTTTTTTTCTACATTATAAACATATCCCCCAGTCATTAGAGAATTTCTATATTTTCAGAAAATATATTTCTTTTTTAACAGTAGCAAGTATTTTGTATTAATAAATTAGATTAAGTACAGGGGTCGGACAAAATAATGGAAACACTTCGATACTAACAAACTTTTTGATGTTTCTCAAAAAATATTTAAAAAAATCAGTTTACAAATTTATAAGTGTGATTAGATCGTGCGATTTCTCCTACATATAAATGAAGTTTAAAACTTTGTGAGGTTTGGGAGACTGACAATAAATTACGAACGGAAATTTTTTCAACACTACGGCTGCGCTAAAAAATGTAACAAAAATGGGCACTTTTATGACTGTTTTCTTCAAAATGATGCAACAATTAAGTGGTTAAATACAATCTCTCACTTAATTGATTTTGATACCAAATCAATTCATCAAAAGAGATAATTTTTTCCCACACGATATAATTCTTTACACTAAGAAATCTGGTAAGTAATGACTTTTGAAATAGTAAATATTGGAATATTTTTGGGCTTTTGTTATCAAAATATCTGAGAGTTGAGAAGACGTACCGAAAGATTTTCGAGGTCTCAGGTGCTTGCTGCCCGCAAGTATTCATTTTTTAAAACAATGAAAACAAATTGGGAACTATCATGGTCTTGCCTATCAAATAGGTAGCCTTTCAAATACCCGTAAGAAATTCTTAATTTACCTAACATTAAAAATAGTTGGCAGGAATCGCTACAAACTACAGTAATATACAATAGTTTAGCTACTTCTAACCACTGATCATAAGTTATAATTTTTTTTACTACTAAACTGGTACTAAGAATTAAAACAAGAGAACTATCATGTCTTTTTTGTACATTACAAACATATCCTCCTGTCACTAGAGAATTTCTGTATTTTCAGAAAATATTTTTCTTTCTAACTAGTTACTAAAATTATGTATTAATACATTACAATAAATAGAGTTTTGTCCACAATAACATATGAAAAATTTAAACAGTTCAGTGAAAAAAGATATCACCCTTAATAATTTTTGTTCGGATGATTTGATTTTCACAAAAAAGTGTCAATCTTAATGGTTCCATCGGATGAAGTCACCCATTACTAGTTCCAATCTTAATGGGTGATAACAAATATGCTAATTAGTGTTAACTACTAATTAATCCACGAAATCAAATACAAAAACGTACTTTCTCGGAATAAACATGGACTTTTCTTTTAGATATATGGATTTTTCACGCTTAAAATCTGGGGGAGGGCAGGTAGCTGCAATCTAGAAATTGTGATCCTTATAGTATACTATAATATTCTATTTTTGATTTCCTAGTTATTTTACTATTTAGAACATAAAGTCTTTAAGATTTTTAGCACAATTTAATTAATGGAACATTAAACAATTCCTAATAGATTAATATCAATGTATAGTAACTTTTTATAGAAATTTATCATAAAGAGGATAAACAGAACCAGTTAGTCAATATTCTTTCGTAACAGTAATTGATTTTGATTAAGAGTTTTAATACAGTTTAAGAATTTCTCAGTCACATAACATTAAAGTAGAATTACAATATATTAAAGAAAAAAAAGAAACGAAAAAAAAAATTTAAAATTGCGAAATGATCCCCCAATTTGCCATTCAAAAATGCCATGACATGATTGCTGTATTTTACTTTATTTTAAAACGATCGTTGAACAGCCGACCCATTCTTTTTCCTGCTACTAAAGTTGAACTCCGTAGCCTTGTGATTTTGAACCCAATCCAGAAGACAAGGGAACTCCTGGATTGGGAGAAATTTGCTTTGGNCTTTTTGGTGGAACTAACCCGCATTTGCGTTACATGGAGAGAAAAACATGAAAACCTCCCATAGTTATCCCGATGGCCAAGAGACTCAAACCCATGATTCGTCTAACACTGAGGATATTTTACGTCAGCACTGTGATCGGTGAAAGTCGTATGCGGAATTCGCATCAACCTGGCCTCGCTGGGATTCAAACCTGGTTCACCTCAGTGGAAGGCGAACGCTTTATACCCTGAGACATCGTGTCTCTATGATTACTGTATTGATTGTAACCAATCATTATAAGAAACGATAGTTGTGAAACTACCAAATTCAACCTTCATGATTTGTTGCTGGATTGACTGAAAATAATAAATAAGTACATCAACTTAAAATGATCACCATTAAAGTTAGATGGTGTATCAAATTTTCATTAATTAAAATAAAAAGACTCTGGCATGAAAATCTATTTTTCCCTATTCTTCGATTTGAATAGATTATTTTAAAATCCTTGTTGACTTGAGTAGAAAACGGTGATCTTTTGAACGTACAAAAAATTCGGGAATAACTGGGCAAAAAGCTGAAAGTTAAAAAGTCTACCGAAGTCAGTCTACCAAAGTCAAAATTTTTGATGGTCATATCAAAACATTTTGACGGTGACATTCTGATGGTTTTTGTTGGTCTCAATGAGATTAATGATGGTCCAACATCCTTTGATGGTCCAACATCCTTTGATGGTCTTCATCATCCAGCATTTTCCATTATGCGTTCATGGTTTTCTATATGCCAACAAGTTTCATTTATTCCATGATGGAAATTGCTGCTTTAATACTTTATCGGTAAATCATCAAGATTCTCAGGGACCAACAATCAATGATGGTTCCAACTATACATTTCCATGATGGTTCTCAGAACTATACCATCAAAACATTTTAGTATTTTTTTTTATGTTGTAAAATCATAAATAGGTTCGAATTCCTACATTAGGATGGTTGTTTATGCTTGATTTCTAAAAAAACTATGGTGGAAATTTCTGATGGTTTAACATGAAAAAGCCATCAAAACAAGTTGCTATTCTTATGTTGAACCATAATAAATCATTCGAATTCCTACTTTGGGGTGATGGTTATTTATTTTGGTTACCATCAAAATTACAATGTTTTTATGGTGAAATTATTGATGGTTACCATCAAGATTATGTTGGTCCATCAATGGAAAACCAACAAAAATTTTGACTTGGTTAATTTAGCAGAATATTTTGGATATCAAGATAACTACAAACTTTACAATATAGAATGCATTTCATGCTACGTATAACTTCTTTTATAAACTTATAATCCCAAGTTAAAACTTTTGATGGTTTTCTATTGATGGACCAACATACATTCTTAGACAACAAACATTCTTGACTGTAACCATCAATAATTTCATCGTAAACGATTATATTTTTTGATAGTAACCAACATAAGTTACCATACCCCCAATGTAGGAACTCTGACTGATTTATGAAGGTCCAATATAAGAATAGCAACTTATTTTGATGATAAGTTCATGTTAAATCGTTGGAAATTTCCTTCATAGTTTCTAAGAAATCAAATGTTAGAACGATTATGAAAAACCATCTCCCCTATGTAAAAAATCGGACTGATTAAAGATGGAAAAACATTAAAAAAATGTTTTGATGGTATATTCCTGACAGCCACCAAGAATTCTTACACTACAACCGTTTTCTTTAGGGATACAAACACAAGCTGTCTTAATTGTTTTTTATTTTTGTTGTTGTAGTTTATTTACGTCGCACTGGAGTTGCATAATGGGCTATTGGCGACTGTCTGGGAAACATCCGTGAGGATAGTCTGAAGGCATGAAATCCCAATTTAGATCCTTTGCAGAGGGGATGGCACCCCTGCTTCAGTAGCCCGACGACCTGAACGTTAATTTGAGCACTTTACGATAGAACAGTTTAACGAGGAAAAATACCGTCCCTACACAAACTAATCCAAGTGGTTACCCACCCGCACACTGACGGCAGCCAATGATGTTTGACTTCGGCGATCTGCTGGGAACGGTTTCTTAACGATCAGTCCACTGCGAGACTCAATTGTTTTTTTAAGTTTGAATAGAAGTAATAGAGATGTTTATTATGCTGTAGAATTTTTACCAAACTTCGAATAATGGAAAGTTTTTTCTTCTATTACAATATTAACTACTCGAGGTTGCTAATATTGACTTCGCGTGGTGGTATATTCTTTAAGGGTTTCAATAACTATATAGGGTTGCTAAAACTCTAATTTGAAACCTGTTTCTTTCGCCAAATGTTTAGAGATGAACATTAGTAACAATTCAGGAGTCTGACCTTCTGTTCATTTACAAGTCAAAATTCTTGATCGTCCCATCAAAACATTTTGAAGGTTTTTGCTGGTTTCAGTGCGTTTCATGATGGTCCAACATCAATTGATGGTCACCATCATCCAACATTTTTCATTATGCGTTCATGGTCTTTGATATGCCAACAAACTTCCATCATTCTATGATGGAAATTGCTTTACTTTAATACTATGATGGTTAATCATCTACACTATGATGGTTAACCACCAAGAGAAATTTGACTTTCAAGGACCAAAATTTCATGATAATCTCGGATGATTTCAACTATACAAATTTTATATTCATTAATCAAGTCCGATTAACAAGAAAAATAAATATATTTGCAGATGGATCCAAGAAGAGTGATGGTACGGGTGCTGCAATTGTACAATATGAAGATGGCATAATCACATCAACCACGCAATTGAAACATAACTCCAACAACACTATATTCCAGGCTGAAGCAATAACATTAAAGGAAGCCATGACTCAGGCCATAAAACAACAAATCGCAAGGCAAACTACATTATGGTCAGACAATAATAGCACTTAAAAATTATAATACCACTCATCATATTATACAGGACATCCAAAATCTACTTAATATTACTAATGGCCTCCAAATCTCATGGATTAAAGCACATAATAAACAACGATGGAAATGAACAAGCTGATAACTTAGCTAAAGAGGCAATTAATAAGGGTCAATTTTTCAACATCAAAGTTCCACATTCATTCATTAAGCTTAAAGCTAAAACGCAAATTAAGAAGGCAATATTCACATATTGAAGAAATCTTAAAATATAAGTTTAGAGGGGTTTACGACGTCCTACAATAGGTTAACGTTTGAAGGCAAAATTCGATTATTTTTTTTTCAAAGAAATTGGCTGAAACCTTTTTAAGACGTAACTATTTTTTTGGAGGATGGGCTAACGAAAATATTGTTTTGGGCAAACGAGTTCCAAAATTAGACTAAAATTTTGAGCTTAAATTGAAATTTATTATTTAGTCAGAAATCAGACAAAGCTTCTCACTTATTTTTCAACGGTCAAGAAAAAAATTTAGATGACTAAATCCGCAGGTGGTCAGTATGCACCACAAATGACACGCATAGAGTGGCAGAACTCATACCAATATTCCTTTCAATATATTTGTTTTTTCAGCTAAGGAATGTGTGTTACTTTCTTATAGCTAATTTGTAATGAACTTTTTTTAAAAAACAAAGTCATTGATGAACACCTTCAAAACTTTTCAACTTAACTTTGCAACTATCTAACGTAACTCTTTCATACGAACGCTCTTACGAAAATTTGTACTTAATTCAGGATTTTCTAGATGCAAAAGTCAGTCTCGAACTTTTGGTTCAAGAACTCATTTTAGTCATAAGTCTTTTTTGTGGGGTAATATATCGAAATTTTTTGTTGGGCTAATGACTTTCTAAATTGGGCTAAAATTATCTAAAAGGCATTTTGGTCATTAATTTTATTTCAGCGATAAGTTAGTTATAAGTTTTGATGTGCCGACGCGAGCTAACGATTTTCTAAAATCGGCAACGTGTTGGAGCAAAATTTGTATTTGCCATCTTTACATTTTAGCCCAAATTCGTTTGGGCTAAAAATTGCTCGGAAGGTTTCAGATTTCCTACAATAATCTTAAATTTGGTGGAATAACATAAGGTGTTTAACATCATAATTTAGCAAAGAAGCACAACCGGACCATAACTATTTTTCGGCTGATTAACATTTAAACTTTTGGTTCTTGGGACAAAAATTTGTTAAAACCTGTTTCTGTTGTGGCTCTTTTCCCCTTTTTTATGGGTGGACTAACGAAATTTTTAGTCGTGTTGACACGAGAGATTAATTCCCCACAATAAGTTAATAGTTCGAAACGAAATTCGTAAATTTAGTCCAAAAATTGGTTTAGTCAATTAAAAACTGTTTTGGCTGGAAAAAAAAACACTTTTAAGTTGGTAAATAGAAAGTATTTACGCAATAGCATATGTGACTCAGAAGAATATAAAGGATCCAAACTTACGAGACCATCGGCATGAAGCACCGGCTGCCTTTACTTCCCAGGTAAGTCGGTAAGAATCCATTTGAAAATGGTGAGCTTCGACTAGACAACCGGGTTTGTACCTCAATTCTTTCCAATGATATCACAGTGAACATTGCCTTAGCCACTTGGACATCTTGGCTTAAAAAAATTTAAAAAAAAACTTTTCGGCAAGTTGGCTAATTAAAAAGTTTGGTGCGCAATAATAGGCAAATCCTATCCTCATATAGGGCTAACTCTGAGTTTAGTAAAAACTGACGAACTTTAGTTTCATGGTCAAAAATTGGCTAAGCTACGTCTAATTTCAAATTTTTTTTTGGTGGATTGCTTGGGGTAACAAAATTTTTACAGGAAAATTATATTTCGTGGCCAAAATCAATATTGCAGTTTCAATCATTTCATCAAGTCAAAAATCATTTAAAGCTTGTTTTGGCTATTTCTTAAAGATAATTTGATAATTTTTTAATGTTCTTTGGCGATTGTGATCTCGAACGGCTGATTTCTATATCATAAAATATATAAAACCTATTTTGGAAAGCATTCTGTATTTATGCTAATAATCTAACGAATCTTGACAATGAGCGACGAATCTATATATCTAGAATCTAAATATCTAGAAGGATAATTGCTTACTATTAGAGGCTAACTTTAAACGCGAAATTCAAATTTGAGATTTCCGGGACAAAAATTATTTACAGTTTGTTTTTGCCGTGCCATAATTTTTTTTGTCGAATGGGCTGACAAGAACATATTTTGGATTAGAATGCACTAATAATTTCTTACAATGTACTCGCGTTCTGAAAAAAAATGAACTTGTTTCTATTTGAAAATATAGTTAAATTTTATTAATACAAAACTTTTTTTTAACAAATTCGATAACGATTAACTTATTTTACTTTATTTTATAACCGTCGTTGAACAGCTGATCCAGTTTTCGGGTTTGCGACTACCAATGTTCAACTTCATAGCAACTTAATTTTGAACCCAATCCAGAAGACAAGGGAACTCCTGCATCAAGTATTAAGAAAAAATGCCTTCGTGGAGGCCTTTTTGATGGAACTAAACCCATTTGCGTTACATGGAGACGAAGACCACGGGAACCTCCCACGGTTAGCCTAACGGCAAAGGGACTCTATCCCATGATCCCTCTACCATCGAGGATATTTCACGTCAGCACTGTGGTCTGTGCAATTCGTATCGACTAGCCATCGGGGGATTCGAACCCGGTTCTCTTCATTGTAAAAGCTCTATCCCCTGAACCATGACGACTTAACGAATATTCTATGGAATTTACATTGCCCTACAATGAAGTTGTATTTGAATGTAAAATCCATATTTGTAGTTTTTTATTCAAAAAGAAGATGAAAAAACGTTAAACCTTTTATATAAATATAATATGCAACATGTAATATTATTATTATTATTTTAGCTGCGATGTTAACGAAAGTACCGATTTTCTAAATTAGGCTAAAACTGAGATATTAAATTAAAACTTAGCAGATGGCAAAGAGGAATTTATAAATTTCTCCGGAGGCTACGAATACAATGATTTAGACTAATTTGTGCCGCTATGAGGTCCGAGAAGGACTTATTGTTTGATATGTTTTATTTTTTAGAGTCCTTCTTTAGGTTACTGGGTGAATTTGGACGGAGAGTAGCTAAAACTTGTTTAGAACATTGTTTTTAGCAGTCAAGCAAACCGATATTTCTGATGAGCAAACAATATTCTATAATCTTTACAGTAGTTTGAACCATATTTTATAAATTTTCAAAAAAAATTTTTATGAAAATTCTTATGTTCTCTAGTAATTAGTATGCACTTTTCATTAACTTAACGAAGTGGTATTTTGAAAATATTAATTAGAATATATTTCTCAAATATTTTATGGGTTATTGTTACATATTTTATGGGTCTGCAGGAAACATTCTAAAATCGACGTAATTTTCTCAAATGGAATGTATAAATAAATACAAAAAAGATTGCGCTCTTCAAAATCAATGTTTATTGGAGAAGTAGTTTAAGAGAAAATGCTTCTTGAGTGTAGAAATTTAACATTTTGAGCTAAAAAAGCTAGCAATAGGAAGAGTTACAAATGTTAAAAAGAAGCCAAGAGTTCTCAAAAAAGAATAAAAAATATTTCTACTGTAATTAGAATTAAAACTTAAAATGTTCTAGAATATTTATTCAGAAGTAAACATTAAAAAAAAATTGAATTTCGGGCGAATCCATTGGTCGAAAAGACTACATTAATTTTTGTAGTTTACTACAGCTACTTTGCTACAAATGTAATTAACTACACCAGCAAATACTTTTTTAAATGTAGTGACTATCAACTACTTTGGAATTGTAGTAACTACTTCACTGCTTTAAAGGAAACGAACTTTGCTTGAGAACTTAATTTACACCGAAGTTTAAAATGGTTTTGAATAAGAAATCGGCTTACATTATATATAAGGAAATGTATTTAAGGAATACTTATTCATGTTTACAAGAACGAGTTTGTTATTTCAAAACATTTTTTTCGAATTTTTTCGTTTAGCCTTCAATATTTTATGCCTTTTCCGACAGCGAATATTTAATTTAAGAAATGCGAAATTATCAAACATTATACGAAATAATTAGTTTTTTTTTATTGTTCTAGACCATTTTATTTAGTCTAAGAAATTAAGTACATCGAAAATACCTTCCGTTTGTTTAAAATATCAGTTCTTTACGAGTGTGCATTCGCTTATGAAGTTGTAATTAATTATCAAAGTGATTAATTATCTATTTTTCGTAATGGCTAGTTTAAATCTATGATAACGCTCAGCTGCAGCCACAGGGTCATTTTTCATTGCATCCATTGATGGACCCCCGAAGATTTGCATCCATCAAATTCGAAAAATTAAATTCGTTAGAACCATGTTTCTAAAATTAGTTACCAGGACTCGCTACAAACTACTGTTTTTGTTTGTATCACACTCTACTCACTAGGAGTGGGTGATAAATCGATGCATAAGAAAATATCGATTCTAAGCAATCATCGCCGATCCGATCTTTAGATTTCCTATTTTACGAGGCATCGGAAATCGTGATACACTGAGATGTGTACAATATTTTCCTATGTATATCGTTGACATCTATGTCTACACGCGTGATGTTGTGAATTGTTCCCGATAGTACATCGATCGTTTGCAAGCTCGTGCGAAGAGTATTTTCCTCTGTAAGTGTGCAGCGATATCCGTGGAGATGATTTATATCTTACCCCGATTTTTTTACATTGTGACTCATCATCCTTTGAAATAACATCACGAGTGGGAATTCACAAGCAAAAGTGTGACCTAAGTAATTAATTTCCTGTTTTTCATAATAATTAGTCTAAATATTACGTTATACGCGATTTTTAAATGTGTAATTTCTGTTAAATCTCAGCTGCATCCATAGGGTTATTTTCTTTCCATCCATTGATTAACCTGCGAAGATTCACCACCATTAAATTTGAAAAATTAGTTACGTTAGAACTGTGTTTCTTTTCTAAACTAACATTAAAAGTAGTTGCCAGGAAATGCTACAAACTACTTTTTTTTGTATCGTATTACTCACTCAGGGTGCGTAGCCAAACCTTTCAACAAAAAATAAGCACCTTTTAACCCGTACTTTTTAAGCACTCAAAAAATATTTTTAAGCACTATACATTAACAAAATATACATACATTAACAAAAGCTATATACATTAACAAAAGGCAAAATAATTTTCAAAGACTTTACATGATCGTGATAAAATAACTAGTTTCTGACAAAGAACTCTTTTCTTGGTTATATTAGTCATCATAAAAAGATCGAGAGAGTTTTCGGTACGATATCAGAGGGTGGAAAATGAAGTCTGAAATTGAGAATATCTTGCAAAATGCAGCAGAGTTGCAAACGAGAGTACAAGAATCTCACCGATCCCAGCTCACTAGATGCACATGCGGACCCCTCAAGTATTTCATCAAACCTGCAACATGATTGGACCGATGGTACGCCGTATTGGATTATGGTTGAATGAATTGTAAAAACGTTGAACGTGAAAACCATGCTTTTGCATACTTGACGAAAATCAACATGGTAAAGAAGAAAAAAAAATCTCATTTTCGAAAGGGGAAAGTTAAGCACTTTTTAAAAACACCCCATGACAAAAGCACCTTTAAGGGCATTTAAGTAACGAAAATCGAAAATACGCACCTTTAAGTACTTTTTGAAAACACTACACACTATGTCACTACACTACTTTTGTAAAAAAATAGCACACTACACTACAAACTACGAAGAAAAGTAGCAACTACAGTAGTTTCACTACGTATAGGGCGTTGCTTCCGACCACTGCAATACATTTTATGTCTTAATAGATTCTTCGTGCAATTATTTGCTGATAAAAAATGGAACGAGGAAGAAACGTGTAAAAGCACCAATAACCACATATTGTTTACTTTACATACTAAAGCTGCCTCAGATAGTAAAATTTTCAAAAAAAAACTTCCATTAAAAATTAAATTATATAACTTTTTCATTCGAACATTTAATATTTTTGCAGATATTCCAGTATTTTATGGGGGGAAAACACACTAATTATTTCCTTTTTCACATTTTGTAAATCATTGCATTAGAAAAAAACGTGAAATCAGTTGCAGTAACTACCAAAAAAATTATTTACGACAAAATCACTCGAATCGAACTTTTCCAAAAAAAAAAAAGATTACTAAATGTGAGTTTTCATTTTGAGATTCAGTTATTGTAAAAAATGATATCTTATTAAAAATATAGGATTTTAATAATTGTGGAAATCAATAGTAATAACTACATTAAAAAAATAGATTGAAACCTCTTACAGAAAAGAAAACCGAAATTTTTAACTTCTCAAAGGAAAAATTTTGTGTCCAGCGACAGCGTCCCCTTGTCACCACGATTCTGCCATGGGGAAGTAAACAAAACACATACAAGTAATCCTTACAAAAAGAGAAATCATATGATGCCAGCACAGTCTTTCATTTGACACTCATAATTTAAAAATATAGAAATTTTGTTATAACTTTGACCTATTTTATGTATTCAACCAAAATGTGTAAATCAATGTCTAGCACTTTTCGAAAATTGATGACTAACAATAGAAAATGCATTAATTTAAAGTAAAGTCTAACCAAGTGAATAGATTAGAGCTTTCGATCTCTATTTCAGCGGTTACTACTATAGTTGCAACTACTAATATACTCAAATTGTTTTTTTTTTCTGTTGTTTTTTTTAACACAGCAGTTTCAGAAATATACTTTAAAATTTAAAAAAAAAATTATGAGGCCTTTTCTATTTTTAGCTCTTATATTTTTAAAATAAATACAAATCAGAAGCATATTGTATCTAAGTAATTTAAAAGTAATATAAATTATTTATTTTAAAAAAAATGTTTTTTAGTAGGATAGTTGTGAAATAAATTACTTTAACTTAACCAATTAGGACAAATTACAAGATAATTTTAGAGTTAAATCACAATCCCCATAGAAAAAAATTATTAGTATGCTGACAATTTCAAATATATTTTTTTAGTATTAATTAATTTAAAATGAATTGAATAAACATCAGATTAACCAATTTTAAAAAAATAATGTTTTTTTAGTTATTAAAAGTAATTTTTCTTGTATAACAGAAAGAATTTATTTAAAACACTAAATGTAAGTTATGACTAAGTTTATGAAACTTCTTTTTTCGCATTGACAACAAAACGAAGAAAAAAAAACTGATCTCTGAGTTCGGCAGAAGTTAAA
>NW_027261673.1:0-6201 GCF_043381705.1 Parasteatoda tepidariorum | reverse complement strand
GTGTTTTAGAGAACAAATAATGACTTTGTTCAAAAAAAAAAACATTATAGCTGAGCTAAATGAAGAGAGTGCTATGTTCAATGAAGAAGCTATGTTTAATGTCAAAATCAAAATCTTGGCTGATTTCAATGTGCTGTTGGATGTTGTCCGCCATAACTTCTGTGGTTAACGTCACGTTGTAATCCAACTGCAGTTGAGTTGAACGGCAATTGTAGTTCAAGATGAGCGTTCGATGACGTATACTATCAAACTCACAAATGGACCAATCAGAGGTTAGCGCTGATTTCCAGCTGACGGCGTCCTGTCCAAAGAAACCAGGCCTTAAGTGGTTTAGAAGTTGGAATTTTCATGCATATTTTCTTCCTTCAGAAAACAATTTTTAGTGTTGGTTGAAGAGAAATTAAAATATTGACATTTGTTTCATTTTCGTTATCGCTTTTTAAAACTTTCAAGGCTCGTGGGTAAACTGGTTGTGGACACCTTGTCGAGCGGTGCAATAATGTAAACCTTGGTTTTGAAGAGTACTAATCAGTTCTTCTGAAGAATTCTTTCAGATTAGTTTAGCGATATCTTAATTAGGTCAACTCAATTTAAATCAGACATAGACTTTCAGACAGGACTTTTTCTTAAATAATAATTCCTTTAGGAAGAGTAGTCACACGATTGAAACGAGTATGTTTTTTTCAGATGGGTTTAGCAATGTCTGAATTAGGTCGACTCGACATTAGTAAAATCTTAGAAAATATCGGAGGCTTGTTGGTCAGTTTGCAATCATCTAATATTCTTCAAGAAGATGTTCTGAGTACGGTCACCAACCTTTTGGAAGAAATTCAATTCGACCAAATTGATACAGAAGTGTAAGTACTTGATTTTGTTTTATTTTGCTCATTATTTTAACAATAAAAGAAAACAAAGAATATAATAAAAGAATGTGAAGCTGTCAAGTAAAATCAGATTTCTGACCCCTAAAATATAGAGGGTTGCCGCAATGTGGGAAATCTGGGCCCAAATTTTAACTTTTTGGGTATTTCGCCATATCTCGAGAATCTTTTGAGCGAGTGAAATTTTTGAGCACAATTATAAAATTTGTTCATTCTAAGATAATGCCGAACGTAAGATAACCTTCAATTAAAAATTATTATTTGATTACTTCATTTCATAATATTCGAAAAACGTTTGGAATTGTGAGACATACAATTTTTTACATCAATTTAAAGAATGTAGTTTTACATGGCAAAATAGAAAATTTGAGAGAAATCGGTCAAATAGTTCCTGAGAAATCGAATTTTAAAAAAGCCATTTTTTTAACGCACTGTGCATGAAGATCTTGCATCAAAGAATTAATTTACTACATTATAACTTGATGTATAAATATGCAATATGGTCTAAAATATTTTAATTTCAATCAAAGTTTCAGAGTCTATAAAATTTATAGTAATAACAAAAGTGATATATTCCAAAAATTAAAAGTTTTATTTAAATTGTTTCTATCACTTAAAATGAAAAATCGTTCTTATTAAACGTATAACAGTAAGTCAGAGATGCCAACTGCTCCGGACACGCCAAAATAATTAAAAAAACGGTAAATAACTAATGTAAGTTTTACAAATTTTTCATTATTTTTGCTTGCCTTTTAAAAAGTACACATTAAATAAGTACTATAAAGTGGTGAATTATATAAACCTACGAATTGTTTAGAAATAGTGGTGGATAAAAATCTACTAAATTGAATTTATTAAACCAAGAATCATAATTGATAAACTACCACTTTAAAATATATATTTGCTGTCCGGAGCAAGTTGGCATCTCTGGTAAGTGTCCATAATGCATAAAAATTATTTCTTGGTGCAGAATAAGACGGATAAGTAAATCAATGAAAACAAATAAATTAATGAGTTTTTCAATGAATCTGTGAACCCCAGAAATGAACAAATCAATAAATGAACAAATCAAAATATAAAGTAAATATCGCGCTTAACAATAACTCAGCAAATCAATAGATTAGTGAATCAATGGGTTAAGGTGATCAAATTCATTATTTAATGAATATTCACTCTATTATCAGGAAATCAGCAAGTGATTTGATGAGTTAGCGAATCAATTAATCAACGAATAAAACATTAATAACTTAGGGCATGTATATTGATTTGATAAATTATGAGTGAATGTTTCTAAGATTCAACTTATCAGTGAATTAAAAATCATTGAATTATTGAAAAAGTGAATCAGCTTTCAAGAAAATCTATGAATCAGCAAAGCATTGAGTCGCTTAATTAGTAAATCTGTCATCAAACGAATTTACAATCAAAAAAAGAATATTTTTTTAATTTTATATTATTTTTATTATTTAGTTCTTATTCTTGATAATTATTACATATATTAGAGTAATCCGTAGTTGTGTCGTACTAAAAACTGTTTTTAAAAATTTAAGTTTTAGATATTTGTTACAGTTATCAAGGAAACATTAAAAATTGCCATTTCGATATAAATCCGAATTTTGCACTCTTTGATTTTCTCTTTTCAGCTTATCAGATCTCATAAATGATTTGGAGCCCTTATATAAAGATAGTGATTGGTCATCTTTAATATACATTCTAAAAGATTTGGATCTTCCAATGTTCAAAGGAAAAAATATTGAATCAAGTAAATATGACATAGCTGCTTATTCCTATGCCTATTCCTACTGATTTTCCAGAAGATTTTATATTTATAGTTAAAGTTAGAGTTAAACCTACGGATTTGTATTTTAGTTTTCGAACTTTAAACAATTTTAACAACTATAAGTAAACATATATATTGAAATCCATATTATAAATAAATAAAAGCAAATATAGAAATGCATGGTAAACTATTCTCTTTAAATTCTGTGGTATCTATTATTATATGCGATATCTATTAATATATGTAAAATATTTCTATCTATTAATGTATGTAAATAATTTGTATCTATTAATGTTATTTTTCATCATATGTTATTCAATTCATGCACTAAACCTGTGCTTCTGCAAATAACTTTTCATTTTTTATGTTTTACTTTTGTCCTCCCATATTCATTATTCCAAGTCTCGTTTTTATCAACTTCAATATCTACTATATTAAATGAATCGGCGAGAACCTTCAAGCTGGTATAGAGCAACAAGACAAAATCCAATGACCTATGAACAGAGTGTTTATGCTTTGGCAAAGTTTAAAAGTTTTTTTTTACATTAAACGCTTTTTTTTCAATTGTTAATTTACCACCACGTAGGAAAATAGTTAGGGAAAAGAGCAAAATTTTTACACTTTTAAGGGAACTAGTTTTCTAGTCAAAATAAGATTTATGCTTTTACGTTTAATTATTTTAATTTTATCTTGATTGCAATATACGAGTTCAAAAANATACGAGTTCAAAAAATTCATAGGGAGTGGTACAATCTGTGCACAACTATTTTTTTGAAATTATGAGTGTTGTCAAAGATGCTTGTACTACAAAGGTGCTTATACTCAAATGTTTGTGTACTGCTCAGAGAATTAATAAACTTCTAAATTACCACAGCAAGTCTAAAATTGAAAAACATATGCATTTTTTAAAAAAAATCTATTTTTCTGCCTTTTCAAGAAAAAAAATTGCCTCAAATGTAAGAAACTTACAATATCCTATTTGAAAAACAATTTCTTTATTTTTACACTTCATATGCTTAAACCTTGCCGTATGATAATAGATTTTAGCACCATCGACAAGGAATGGTTAAACCACATAAATTCGCAATAAATTTAAATTATTAATCAACTTTAAATTATTTTTATAAAATCAGTTTTGAAATAACCACGATAAACGAAATGAAAATATTTTTAACTGTTATGAATGCAACAAAATATGTCTATTTTTCAAAATTTAACTGCCGTTCAACACGGTGAATGCCACTCTAATTTTACAAGGCTTGTCCGTCTGGCCAAAGGGTAAATAACTACTAACTAAATTTGCAAATATTAGACATATTTTGCTAGTTTATTTAAAAGGTTTAGATCATAGGTAAGTATTGGGCGGATCATTGCAGTATATAGTAGCTTCTTTAGTTTAAGTGACATATTCCGATTATATATTAAAGGTTGTATGGCTATTATTGCTGCATTTGCTTTATCTATTGTGCTTTTGATGTGATCATTCCAGGTGAGTTTGCTATTGATTATAAGGCCAAGATAATTTACTTTTTTAACTATTGGTATTGGTATGTTGAACATTTTTGGTTGAAGTTGTGGAAGTATTTTAATTCTTCTTTTTTGTATAATTAATATTTGTGATTTTCCAGCATTTACTGCAGTTTTCCATTTTAAGCACCAGTCTTCTATTTCGTCTATATGGTCTTGTAGTTTTTGAAGAGCATGATTTGGGTTTCTGGATTTAATAATAATACCGGTATCGTCTGCGAAATAGGCTGTTATAATCGGCTTTGTTCATAGGAAAATCATAAGTGTATAATATGTATAATATCGGTCCCAGAATGCTGCCCTGTGGTGAACTAGGCGTATCAGACATAAGTGGTGAATTTTATAAGCCTACGAATTGTTAGAAATAGTGGTGGATAAAAATCTACTAAATTGAATTTATTGAACCAAGAATCACAATTAATAAAGTACCACTTGAAAATATTTATTCGCTGTCCGGAGCAAGTTGGTGTCTCTGTGTAAATAAATAACACTATTTTTGCGTGTTTCATATTGCATTAATTTCCTCAAACCATTTTAGTAACAATAATAATATAAAAAAAATAAAAATTCACTCGAATTATGTGTTTCTAATAATCTTGGCTTCGCCGGTCACCGGTGACCCCCGTGGCGCTACGAAAAAACTCAGTGCCGGTCACCGGTGACTCCCCATTGCATTCAACGTGTTAAAACTCTTTAAAAATCTTTTTGTGATGTGTCTGATAGGGGCTGAAGAGGTTAAGAAGTATTTTCAGGAATTTCATGAAAATTTAGTGGAAAATTTTATGCGTCTGTAGAATTATGAACGGAAAATAAAAAAGCGGTGACCAAATCATTCCGTTTATTTTATTTAAAAATGTGATCGAAGGCTCTTGAATAGTTTATTAAACGACTAGTTATTTCTTTAAAGAAAAAGATTAATGTATCAACCAAAATTAATGTATGTTAGAATTAAGGGATATTTCCGTATTGTGATCTGTGGCAGAATTATTGCCACGTCTTGGCAACTTCCGGGCAGCGGCCAGCGAAAAACTAAGAAGAGCATCACAGAAAGGGTTGGCTAACATGTAGATGTTAGCCACCCCCTGGGAAACATCTACATTAAAAAAAATTGCAAGTTTAAAATCTAATATGCACCTTAGCAATTGTAGTTGGCGCGACAGATCACGATACGGAAATATCCCCTAGAATTAAGGTGAAAGCATAATAATTCTGTTATATTAGTCATTATTCTATACCACGGATATCACAGGTTACTATAAATGCAAAAAGTGATGAAAACTAAATTTAATTTTATTTATTTATTATATCTTTAATTATTCAACCGTAACTACCACCATGACTTACATTTCAAATTATTATTATGTATAGTAAAATCATTCTCTAACAGTAATAATCTGAAATGATTATGCGTAGGTAAACTTTAAAAGTTGCTAGTATTAATTGCAATAAATAAAATTTTGAAATTTATTATTAACCCTTTGACGGTCAGGGAAATGAGCAGTTTTCGTTTCATTAATTCGCACAGTATTACGTGCAAACAGTAGTCGAAAGTGGCATCTGTTTTCCACTTCCGTTCCTCCGAAAATATCACTCTTCTCTGGCGATGCCAACTGCATATTTGCCAACTCTTCCGGAAGATTTTATTTTCATATTTAAAGTGGTAGCAATACTCAGGTTATTCCAATTAACTTTTCGAATTACAATGATAATTATAAATGAGTTTGACCACCACTACATATAAATAATTACAATAAATATATGAAAGTATAATAATCCTTGCGCAAGCGAATTTCAACGTGATCGAAATATAAATATATTTTTGAGTCAGATTGTTTTTTCTTTTACAACCACTCTGAAAATCCATTCTCGAAAAGAGTGAAAGTTGGCAGGTATGCAACTGCTCCGTCTTCTGGAATTGTTATAATAAAGTGGTAGCAAATTATGTAGTAAAGTTTGTTGGAGAAGGACAGTTACGCCTACTTTTTAGTAGAGTAACCAATAGATTGTTGCTCT
>NW_027261672.1:0-6232 GCF_043381705.1 Parasteatoda tepidariorum | reverse complement strand
TTTGCCTGCGTGGAGGACTTTTTGATGGAACTAACTCGCATTTTCGTTACATGCAGAGGAAAACCACGAGAACCTCCCACAGTTAGCCTGACAGCAAGGGGACTCTAACCCATGATTCGTCTACCACTGAGGATATTTCACTGATATTATACGAATCTAGATATACTAATACTATATGCATACCAAAATTATAAAAAAGGTTAAGTAAGTCTCGAAGATTGCGTAAATTTTGTATCACAATGTGTGATTTGTAAATTGAATTGCGGTGTATGTTTCTTAAATCAGAACAATATGAATAGCAAATGATATGAAACGCGCAAACTAACAAGACGTAAATCACAAAGTGTGATACATAAATCAATTTAATGTGAACTTTGTTGCATGATTAGCTAATAGTTTTTATATGAATAGTGAGCGTTATGATGCAAATTGCTATTTGTGATTCCCACATACTCTAACCCATAATTCGCCTACCACTGAGGATATTTCATTGATATTATACGAATCTAGATATACTAATACTATATGCATACCAAAATTATAAAAAAGGTTAAGTAAGTCTCAAAGATTGCGTAAATTTTGTATCACAATGTGTGATTTGTAAATTGAATTGCAGTGTATGTTTCTTAAATCAGAACAATATGAATAGCAAATGATATGAAACGCGCAAACTAACAAGACGTAAATCACAAAGTGTGATACATAAATCAATTTAATGTGAACTTTGTTGCATGATTAGCTAATAGTTTTTATATGAATACTGATCGTTATGATGCAAATTGCAATTTGTGATTCGAAAGTTGCTTAATATAGAACAGCTATGTGGTATTCTTCAATCATTTTGATGAGAATTGTGAGTGGTAATTTTTAAATCTCTCTTTCGTGAATCACAATACATGATTTTTAAACTACTAGAATAAGAATTGTGAGACAAGATTCTGAAATTACGTAAATACGTATCACATTATATGACTCAGAAATAACTTTAATTGAATTCAGGATGTGTGATTGATAAATCCCTTTAATGTGAATCATGACGTGTGATTTATAAAATACTACAATCCGAATCCTGATGAGTAATTTGCAAATCACTTTAAATTAATATTCAATATGTGATTCATTATTCATCTAAATCATAATTTGTAGAACATTTTATATGAATTCCAGTCCGTAAATCAAGACTCAGTTAAATGTGAATCACGCTGTTTATTCATAATCAATGAAACCTGTAGAACTAAATTTTATTTATAAGCAGTAAAAACGAAATGTAAAAATTTGATTATAAATGATAAAAAATTAATTATCCTTTGAACATAAATTAAAAGAACAAATAGAATAACAATATTAACCTGTAGTAATAATGAAGTTAACACACTGAACATATTTCTAAATCGATTAAGCACTACATATCATTTGAAAACTATAACTACAAAACCTACAGTTTGCTAGAAATTTCAGCTTTTAAAACATCAGACAGATGAACAATAATCTGGTGTGAGAAATCTAGGAGAGAAAAGTTTTGCATCTTCTTCAACCCCCTTTCACTTCATGCATTAAAAATTGCATCTATCAGAATTTCTATAATCTTCCTTTGAATTTATTATTTTCTTACTGCTTTTTTTGTAAAAAAGATTAGAATTACTTTAAATCTTAAAAAATCAAGAACTTTTCAAGTACCCTATGGCAGAATTCAAGGATTTTCCAGGGCCCTGATTTTTTTCAACTAAATTCAAGGACTTTCAAGGTTTTTCAAATACCGTGGGAACCCTGTTATAATATCCTTCAGAGATAAACATTGACCAAAAGAATTGAATTTCAGTATTTTCTTTTCTTTTTTTTAAGTCAACTGGTTAAGATCAACTTTGAAAATGAGGTGTCACATATTTTCAGTACATGCGCCTGATATGAACAGATAGTTTGTAAAGACCATATAAAAATATTAACAAAAGCTATAAAACACAAACAGATAAAAAAGAAATACACACCTGTTGCCCAAATCCAAACAGAATCATGGACGTGTAAAAACATATGGACCAGAAGGAGGAAATACTGCGAACACCTTCGACAGCCAGAGCAGCTGGAAAAGCTTCAGTGGCAAGACGCAACACTTGATACCCACTTTGGTAAGTATGACTGTCACTGGGAATAGTGCTGATCCCTAAAAGAAGGCTCGTCACTGATACGTTGGAAAGACGCCTTATTCCCGGATTCAAAACTTTCACAGAATTTTCTTCTTCTGAAAAAAAAATATTTTTTTTTTGAAATACAAAATACTAAATGTTGGTTTATTAGATTAAATAATATATTTGATCTATGTACTATAAATACTGAGAGCGATAATACTGGGTGTTTTGTAGTAACTGACCTTAATACATATTTTCATTATCCTTATCAAAAATAAAATAAAAATAATGTATATGATGATAAAAATAGTACATATAATATTTAAATTAATTTAATTTTAAAATACAAAATGCTAAATGTTGGTTTAACAGATTAAATAATAGCTATTATTTGATCTATGTACTATAAATACTGAGAGCGATAATACTGGGTGTTTTGTAGCAACTGACCTTAATACATATTTTCATTATCCTTATCAAAAATAAAATAATGTATAAGATGATAAAAATAATACATATAATATTTAAATTAATTTAATTTTAAAATACAAAATACTAAATGTCGGTTTAACAGATTAAATAATAGCTATTATTTGATCTATGCACTATAAATACTGAGAGCGATAATACTGGGTGTTTTGTAATAACTGACCTTAATGCATATTTTCATTATCCTTATCAAAAATTAAAATAATGTATATGTTGATAAAAATGGTACATATAATATTTAAATTAATTTAATTTTAAAATACAAAATACTAAATGTTGGTTTAACAGATTAAATAATAGCTATTATTTTATCTATGTTCTATAAACACTGAGTGATACTGGGTGTTTTGTAGTAACTGACCTTAATACATAATTTCATTATCCTTATCAAAAATAAAATTAAAATAATGTATATGATGATAAAAATAGTACACATAATATCCCGATAAAATTAGAAAAATAGAGAATAATTTAAGTTGGAATAGAAGTTTATTTTGAAACAAAACAAACAAAAATTAGTGCAATACACAACTTTATCATTCTGCATGCGTTCATGTGGAAGATTCTCTGAATATCTGTTTAAAAAAAACAAAAGTGTAATTCATTTCCCATTTTGAAAAAATTCATGAAATGCATACACAGGGTGAGTAGTCAGGTTTTTCAACAAAAAATAAGCACCTTTTAAGTACTTTTTAAGCACTCAAAAAATATTTTTAATTACTTTCCAAAAAAAAAAATCATGATTAAGATCTGTGCAGTAATAAAAAAAAATTTTGTCTATCGTTTAAAGTTCTTAATTCATAAACATAAAATCAAAAGAAAATCCAAAAACATTTTCAGAAACTTTACATAATCATGATAAAATAACTAGTTTCTGACAAATAATGCAGAGAAAATCGTGAAAAATCAAGCATTTTTGTAATTTAGAGCGACAACTGTCACTGCAAAGAAAAAATCTCATTTGAAAAGATAGAAAATTAAGCACNGAAGAAAAAAAAAGAGTAAAAAAATGGTGTTCGCGAGTGAATCTGAAAGTAATGTAGATTATTTTTTTAGATTATGAAGATGTGAACATATACAAAGACTAATATTTAACTTTTTTCATTTGCCCGAGATAACTCAGGATAGTAAACTGATAGTAAATTAAATTTTTTTACACATAAAAAATTTAAATTTCAACGTAGAACTTGAGTATTATGTTTTGCTTTAGTACCTTGTATTTATTAATGATATAAAAAAATATTTTTATTTTTTGCACTTTTTTTTTTAAATTGGTAATGGAAGCGGTTAAGTACAAAAAGATAAATCAAAAACAACAGATTACGCCCACACTGTGAAAGCCACTGCAGACATTTTCCCAGCAAAACAATCCTATCTGGTAGCTAAACTTAATATATTATGTCAACTTAATGTGCAATTAAACATCTACATGTAATCACTTACCATAAGAAGAAAAGGCTAAAGAAAGATTCCTTTTAAGCAATACATTCCCAGCACAAGCAAATAAAAACGAGGCACTAATCAGCACCACTATGGCAGTAACAACTACGGCAATTAATTGCCTAAAAAAGAAAAATAGAATCATCAATTTCAAGTAGAATCTACAAGTGAAAAATAATATAAAACAGAGTTGGCAAGGTTTAGGACAGAATGTCTATGTCATGTCTAAAACCCCTTTATTCAAATTATGTCACAATTTTTTACAAAAATATTGCGAAAAATAGAACATTCATTTTTGAACAAGAAACAGGTTATTAAAAAAGTTTATTATTATTTTTAATATTGCATTTATTTATTCTTATGCAAAAACATAATTTATCAGTATTTAAAGCATATTCATTCATATTTAAGTGATAAGGTATTCACTTTTGTTGTTCAATGAATTGTGGAGCTTCAAAAGTTATAAATCTTTTCTTATTATATTATATTATTTTCCTTTAATGTATTAAGGCAAATTGTATAATTGTATGTAATTACTATATGTACAATGGTTACACATATAGAATTTTTATCTTTCACCAATGTTAAAGGTTTTAAACACTAAACTATCCTAAACTGTCTTAAAGACAGTTTAGGATAGTCTAAGACAATAAAACCCAAGTGTCCTGTCCAAAACCCGAACCCTGATATAAAACATAATTTCATTCATACGATAAACATAAAATACTGCTACTTTAAAACTTCAGTACATAAACTTTAGTTGGCACTATTATTTAGTTGCAAATACCTGCAAGATTCATAAATGCACAACCTTTAGCAATAATATTTTATTGGCATCTAATAAAGTTGATATGCTCTCCCCATGTGTTGCAAGATCTGCAAAAAGATTACTTGGATGCCTTGTATAATTTATGTTAAAAGCCTGGTTTTTTTTTACACATAAACCTATTTTATGAAATTATGTTTTCATAAGATAGGTTTATGCGTACAAGCATAAACTTGTATTTACTCACATGTAAACCAAACAGAAGGGGAAAGAATAGGCAATATAACACAAAATTTTTTTTTACAGACTTATAATAACGAAACCTGTATTTAATATGAAAAAAAAGACTGCATGAGTGATATATGAAAGGGTTCTTAAGCAACAATTCAAGAAAACAGTCTTCCGTTAGATTGTAAAACCTGTATTTCTATAAAAGTAATCTCACAAGAGGGAGACTAAATATGCATTAAACTGAGAAAAGAGTTTAAACTGATTTATTGTGAGATCGTGAAACTCGTATTTATAAGAAAGTAAAACCCAAACAGGTATTTATACGAAAGTAAACCCTACAAAGGAAGACTGCATGAACAATAAATGAAAAAGGTTCTTAAGCAACATTTCATGAAAACAATCTTCCGTTACATTGTAAAACCTGTATTTCTTTGCTTGTGTTTCTTCCATCAGAATAGAATTCAAGAAAATACCTAAAATTTTAGATTGGCATTTTTGCGTAAGAAAAAGTAACAAAAACTAAATGTTTTGGTAAGTAGCTTTTTTTTTCAATAGCTTTACTTCATTTCTAACTAACTATAAGCTTTTATCCAGGAAAATGTCGAAACAATCAAGACAGCACAAGTTCTTAGAAGAAATAATATTAATTATAAGAATAATTATAGAAATAATAATAATTAGAAGAAATATGTTTGCAAAAAATGTATAGTGGAAACACCCTGTATATGTAAAAAATGTGTTGAGCAATGAATTAAAAATTCTTATTCTTTGTGTTTGTAATACATAAAAATTGGCAATATACAATTCTGTTTAATTATAGTAAAGTTTTTTTTAGTTTATTTCCTTCCTAACATCCATATTTCATACATTCAATCAAGAAATATAAAATCTAGTATTTGACCGGCTATAGTAGAAATAGGTATACATCAAGTGTTGGTATGTTTAGTGTTAATTGGATTATTGTGAAGAAAGCCTCTATTTATATGTAAGTAAATCCAACAGAGAAACATAGAATAGCAACATGTGAAAATAACAAATGCAAAACAGACATACAAATAAAAAAATTTTAAGTATTTTTTAAGTGAAATAATGTACCTAGAAAATACCTAGTGCTTTCCCTGAATCTTCAAAGAAACAATTTGCATTAATACAACATATCAATGGACAATTGCAGTCAATTTTT